>NW_009208572.1:0-24686 GCF_000690835.1 Fulmarus glacialis
GCAGTGCTAGGCTAACAGTTGGACTTGATAATCGTAAAGGTCTTTTCCAAACTAAATGATTCTATGATTCTATGATTTCACTATTTAATTGTGAGGGCAAATTTCATGTCAGGAAAACAAACAAACAAAGAAAAATAAAAATCAAAGAGGAAGAGAGAGACTTTCCGTAAATATTCCTATATCCTCCAGAAATAGGAAAGAAGAAAACAAATCTCACTCCTAACTGCTATTAAAATCCCCATCTATTTTTCTGCTATTATTATTAAGGTCATAAACCTAACAGAGAAGGCAGTTTAGAAGGAAGCTAGCAAACCTAAAATGATATAACAGAGAGTTTGCACTGTCAAACTGAGGATTCAGAGCCAATATATAAGACCCCAATTTATCTCCTTTTCCATCTTGCTTTTTAGGATAACTACATCAGTTTGGACAATTCAGTTCTCCAGGCTGCACACAGTATGTGTCTCTTGGAGAGCCAAGAATAGAATTGGGATTCTTTATGATCAGCTCCCTACTGTGTACTAACAAGCAGCCGAGTAACATATTGGGAAGGTGTGTCTTTCCCCAGCTGGATATAAAAATAGGAAATGAGCACCAAGACAGAAGCATAACAAAGATATCAGCAATAGTGGCATAAAGCAGTTCGTTAAATGTGTGGGATACATGATACTTGCAGGACTGCTCTGCTGGTACGAAGGTACTGTGGAAGCTCTTGCACTTGGAAATAAGTCTGATACCTTGACTGCAAGGTGTTAGAAATGATGTGAAGGCCTTATGAGAGAGAGATTGAACTTCTCATCTATTATGCTTCTAACACAACAAAATTAGATGGACAGTCTTTTCCCTCATTTCTTATTTCCATTTTTTCAGGCAAGGGATAGTTGGCACATCTTCCACATTATTTGCAGCCGTTAATTATAATTTTTTATTTGCTAATTTTATCCCCTTGCATCATCTTCAGATCTGTTCATAGTTATAAGAATGCTCCCAGGAGAAATATTTTAGTTCTGACATTGATTTTTTGTTTTTTTTTTTGATACTTCTGCATCAATATTTTGAAGTGCAGAATGTAGTTTATGCTCTTTGAGACTTTGACATAAAGCTTTTTGGTCAGATGTATCTGTCAGAGAGTTTCATGAACATTTTTACCATATCTGCCAAATGTTCTTTGTGACTCTTCTTTGTGACATTTGGTTGGATAGATGCACTGGGCACAAGACTCATCTTCGGTCCCTGACGGAAGCGATGTGAACCTTCCAGTTCTGTCTGCCATGAATGCTCCTGACACTGCATTTGAATTTTTTTTTGCTTTGAATATTCTACAAATAATCTCTCTGTAGTAAACTAGCTTCTTAGAGTCTCAAATAAAATGCAGAACAGAAAGATTTCCAATATGGAGAGAGAAAATTCATTTAAGAAGTCGAGATGTATTTAGCATGGTTACTTTGTTATTTCACTTATCTTTGGGAACTAAATGGAAGTTGTAGTGTATAGCAGTGGGAAAAAACTGTTAGTGTTGAGGGTTGGCTTGCAACCACTCATTTTGAAATGAAACTATACTATTTTTCTCTAAAGCATTATTTAGTTAACCCATAATCTGTGAACTGCAGAATTTCTCCAACAGTCCTACAATCTTTTTCATGACATATATAGAAGGGATACTAGAATAGATTTGGTCCTGAAAGGAAAGCCCCAGGTTATTTTCACTGAACAGTTTTTATCATAGATATTGTGAACATTATAGAAATATCTGACCCCTAATACTCCTTAAAGAAAGAAATATCAACTCTTTGGGACACCATTGTTATCTCATATCTCTGTAAAGAAAAAGACAAAAAACATCAGAAAAACCTGTGCCTCTACTGGAGCAGAAAAAAAAAGCCATTTCCTAGCATTCAAGAAGCTGAAAACACACTTCACAATTCTGATGTCCCTGTGACCTTGGTGGACTATAAAGATTTGGATGTCAGACTTTCAGCTGTGGAATGTAAAACTAAGCTGTTCGACAAACCACATCAGTCAGTGCCTCTGAACAGTGGCTCAAGAATCAGGACTTACCCTTTCCCTATTGAATGATTTATCAGAGTGGTAGAAAATATTGAGCTACTGCTTAAGAAATGCCAGAGGACACTGGACCCAGGAGAGATACATGCATAATTCATGACACTGATCAACAATATTCATAGGGAACAGTAACTACTTACTTTTCCCACTTTTTTCAGTAGACTTACATTTTATAAAAGGAAATTGCACAGTCACTCATCTTTATTCATAAATTCTAGGGCAGACAGTTTCTCGAACCCATCAGAAAAAATATACATGCAAAGGTATGTTATGAATGTATTAGTTTCCAAGCCCATGTGTATCCTGAACTTTGGGGAATAACTGGGAGAGGGGAAACAAAGGGAGGAATCTGCCAGTTCACACAGGCACTTTCGACCTGTAAAACACAGTGTCTGCCACCATGAATCAGGACTAGATTTGTTTCTGTTTTCAGCTGTCAGATTTGCAATACAAAACCCAAATCCATAACAGTGTCACTTAAAATGAAAAGAAAGCTCTAAATGAGCTGAACTAAATGACAGAGTGGTTATTCTCTGCCATACATTAGTGCTAGCCATGGTCATCAGATGCCATTTGTTTTGTTTGGCAAGGTGGAGACATAGACCAGATTTAGGGTGATGGGTTATAGTAGGTTAGATCTGAAGTTCTACTCTTATTACCTTCTCTCTGTCACCAGCTATTAAGGGTGAGCTGGTTATCCTGCTTCTGCTCATTTCTGGGAAGTTTTCATGCAGATTGACTTCACCCATTAGTTAAGCTGAAATACCTTCCCCTGCTGCAAGGGAAGGCCATGCACACACACACAGAGTTACTGTGCATCAGCTGATATAAATGTGGTCACTTCACCATGTGGGAGCAAATAGCATGTTTGAACACAGGTATACAGTGCCAATGCAGAGATTCTGGGATACCTTACCTACTTGCAGAAAGATTTGTCTTTCCTGTAGGTCCTGTGTCATGGTAACTGGTCTTGCTTTGATGCTTTGGATAGCTGAAGGTGTCTGAGAAAGTGCTAGACATCTAGATTTAGGTACCTGAATTGCTCCTTGTTTTTATTTTTGCATCAATTCCTTGCTTATAGTGGGAATAACAGCTGCTCCTCAAGGGCATGAAGTACTGAAATATCAGATTACTGAAGAAAATGCATGTGCCTTAGATCATGTCATATGCAGCTCCTAGAAAATCATCTCTGCACTTTAGAAAAAATATCTCAACAATACTTTGAAAAAAAAGGACTAATGTTAAAGCTTCAATAATTCATTAAAATCCAGTTTAAATAAATAATAAACCATATAACTATACCCCTAATCACCCAGCTCCTGATTCTTGTGACTCACTGTTTATTACCTTCTCAATAAATTAATTTGCGTGACTTCCCAAGCTAAATGCTTAAGAATAAAAAGGTTAATTGAAGGTTGCAGTAGGATACATTATTGAGTAGTTGACATATTGCCTTGATGTTATGAATAATCTGGAAGTAGTTCAATAGAGTTGCAGCCGCTTTTCCCAAGTCTGAACTTGACCTGCGGTCTTTCTTCCGGAAGCGTTGTCACTTCTTTATGTCTAACAGGGCTTTGAGTAATTTCTTTTTTTTCCCCCCTCCCTTCTTAGGAATATGAATTATTAATAGCATGAAAAATACATTCAGGGAAGAAAAAGCCAGAGCATATCACAGCTCCCTAAACCTATAAGGTTTTGAAAAAAGGAAGAACAAAAAAAGTTAAACATCCATACCTGAGGTTGCTCGTTTGCATGCCAACAAAAGATAGTGAAGGAACTACAAAGAAGCTTTGAAATGAGAGGATTATTAGAACAAGAAGAATTTTGAATTAATCAGGACAAGCTTGTATAAGCAGATCGAAGATGCCAGCGGGTTTAGAAACTCTTTTTCTGTAAATCACTTCCTATCACAGACACTCTTCGTGAAAGGAGGATGGGGAGGTGAGCTTAGGGGGGCAGGTGGGGAGGAGGTAGTCCCATCTCTGACATGCTCTGAATTAATGCAGATGTCAGGCAGGGGCTGACTGTGTAGAAATAGGACTGTATACCAAACTAAAGATTTTGCAACTATTGTGCTAATGACAAAGGGCAGATCCTCAGCAGGTTTTATTTGTCAGAGGTCTAACATAGGTAATGCAAATCACACCAACTGAGTATCTATCCCTCCATTTTGTGCTACTTTTCCTCCTCACCCAGCCTCATCTCCTTTCATTTTTATGATAAACAGGACTTGAACTCTGCTGAGCTTCACAATTCTGCATCTCATTGATGACTCATTAAGATTTTATCATTCCAGTGACATGTTATTGAACCCAGTTTCCTTAGGGGGCTGGTTTGGTGATTACAGGAGTAACCAGTGACTCCTTAATCACCCACTTCATTATATTCATATTAATAATAAATACCAGGAGGTAGACAGTTATAATTACATTGCTAGTTTAGGAAGACATGAGCCCATAAAAGTTGGCAGCACTGAAATACAAATTCGGTCATAAATATCACACGAATAGATGTGACTTGGAAGGTGCAGAGAAGGGTAAGAGAGCATAAACATTGTTATTTTAAAGAGAGTTATTGTCTCGGCAATCATGATGCTGTTTAATTAAGCAGAAGAAAAATACTTCCTTGAGCATGAACAGCCGAGAAGAGATGAGACAATCTCATGTCTCATTGGGAAGCATTTTCCATCAGGGAAAAAGGCCCCTCCACAGCAGCCTTGCTGTGATGCTCTTTGGAGCAAGCGGTCATAATTTTGTATGTCCATAAAGTCCATAAAGTATGGCCCGTGCCTCTGGGGTTGAACTCTTCCACCTTTGATCGGCAGGTACTTTGCAGAACAGGGACTTTCAGTGTCGTATAAGTCTCACAACACAGCAGTTCCCCAGGGGGGAACTTACCAGGGGTGCTGAGCAGACGGCCCCTTCTAACTCTAATGAACTGTGGCAATCACACTGAAGGTTTGATCCAATATGATCCATCACAAAGTGGCAAAAATGTTGAGCTGGATAAGTGCTGAGCTGCAGACACAGACAGGAGAGGGGTTTTGTCTGGTTTCCTATATATGCCTATTTTAAGATTAGATGAACTGCCATCCAGAGGTGCTTGCTTGTAACAGAAGCATAAGGTGACTAAGTTTTGACACCTAAGTTAAAGCAGATGTTGAGTGAGGGCTTGTGAGGGAACATATTGGACCAGGGAGTCATGAATAGCAGTAGTAGTCCTCCCAAAGCAAGGTAATACTTCAATGGCTGAGGATTTCTGAAAACTACAAGTTTCCAATCAAACCTGATTTTTCTGAAAATCCAGAAGATATTCATCTGTCCATTCCTCACGGTGTTTGAAGTGAGGCTCGGCTTTATTTTATTTTGAACAGATCAAATTTTTGTGCAGAGATTTATTTTCACATAATTGAAAATGTTTTCTGCACAGTGCTGCTAAAGTAGTTGTCAAAAGTAAAGCGAAGGCAGAGTTGCATCCTGAATAGGACCAAGAAAAATCTAGCCTAAGTGCAGAAGGTGGATGCTTAGGCAGCTCATCACTCAACTTAATTCATTACCTAGAGCTGCACATACTTATGTATCATGTTAAAAGTCAGACAGCTCGAATGAGCAGAAGCTGGAAATGTTAGTTCAAGTTTCTTCAGGTAAGGGATTTAGTGCTCCCAACTGCTAGCTTTTTTGTAAAAAAGGAGGTTCATAATTGTGCCAAGCCTTGTAGACAATTAAATGTGGTTTGAGCAATCTGAGTTTGGCCTGTAAGGAAAATAAATGTATCCTAACAGGGCTTAGGCTAACAATCACTGTAAATAACTCAGTGCTCAGTTGTCTGAAGTATCTCTGGAATTTCAGGGCTGAATGTTTAGGTGTTAGGCTAGTTTGACATCTACAGGCTTGAAGAAGGGGGCTAGCAATGCCAGCAGTCCCTGAATACTTGGATCTCTTGAGGCATCTTAGTACTTCAGCTCTCCTTGCCAAGCTATCCCTCCAAGTATGTGCACCCAGGGGGAATCTGACTGCGCACAGCTTCTGGCTGGTGTGATGCTTCAGTTTATAGGGAATTCATCATTACTTGCCAGGGTCATATTTCTTGCAGAAACATTCTATTAAGCTATTAAGCTTCAATAGTTTTCTTTAAAATGATAGAACTTCATGGGAGGGAGAGAGGTGGGGAAGTGGATCCAGCTTAAATAAAGACAATAGCTAGGAAAAATAGACTCAATGATTTGCGGAAAAAGGTCGTGTGTATCTTGGACTCCTTGAAAGATTGTGCATTAAAACTGAAAACCACTGAAGGGTTGAGGAAACCGAGACTGAAAAATAAAGGAATGTTTTGATACTTGGGCAGTCAAAAGTACATAGGGATGGTTTTAGAATCATAGAATCATAGAATCATTAAGGTTGGAAAAGACCTCTAAGATCATCGAGTCCAACCGTCAACCCAACACCACCATGCCCACTAAACCATGTCCCTAAGCGCCTCATCTACACTTCTTTTAAACATTCCAGGGATGGTGACTCAACCGCTTCCCTGGGCAGCCTGTTCCAAGGCCTGACCACTCTTTCAGTAAGGAAGTTTTTCCTAATGTCCAGTCTAAACCTCCCCTGCCAACAACTTGAGGCCATTTCACACGTGCACAAATGCAAACATGAAGAAAAGAACTGCCAGCTCATTGTCCACCAAAAAAGGTATAAGACTGTACAGGAAAACTGGGACACAAGGCTCCATCCTTATTGCAACGGAACAGCTGAAGGGTCTGGCACCAGAATATATATTAAGTAGATCAAGAAAGGAAACACAGCTATAATCCAGCCATTTAAAATTTACAATACATTTATAATAATAGATTCCAACTTTGCTAATATGCATTTTGATTGACTATACATTCTCATCTCACTTCCATTGCTCCCTCAGGCTCCACATCCCTAGTTAGGCAAATAGTTGGCCTTTACCAGATGACATTACATTGAATTCACTATCTGAGTTACAAGTAGATAAAGCACCCAGTTTTGATCCTCTATTCTTCTGAGTCTGGAGAAAAGAGATAAAACCCCTACAGTCTTGGCTCCTGAGGCTTCCCACACAATAGCACATTGCCTCACCGCAGTGAAATATGCATAATTGGTTAGAATCTTCTCTAAAAAGACAATTGGTACCTCGAATCCTGAGCTCTTTCACTGCAAATAGCAATAGAGATTCCAAAACCTCGCCTCACTATTTTCCCTCTAGTTTCAGCAATACTTTGGTTTGAACAGAAGGAAGTGTGAGGAATACCTGCTTATAAGTAGGCAAAGCAGAGAGGTAACATCAGCCTGGACAACAAGAAAGTGCAGGGAATTTTGTAGTGCTCAGCTGAACTGTCTGCTGAAGAGACACTGGGGGAGAGATTTCCAAGGACAGACACGTGAAACAAAACACACCTCAGAAATGGGTATTTTGAATAGGCAGAATAAAAGTAATCCTAATCTCAACAAAGGTTAAATATTACCCATACACTCATCAGTCTTCTTTCTGGTAGCTTCTACCTTTTTTTGGTGCATATCTGTTCTGGCTTCTAGTTCACCCGTTGGCAGAAGGAGGGATTATCTTTCCATTACCTGTCTTCATGGCACCTGCCACAGAGAAATCCAAAATAGGCACAATGATTATGTAGTTAAAAAATACTGCTAACGATCTCTGAACTGGAGTATGCTATTTACTGTTAGTTTTTGCTGTGAGAAGACTAACTAAGGAATGTAAGTACTCTGCTACACCATTCAACTCTTAAAGAAGATCATTTTGTAGGATGCTATTTTTCATATTAAAGCTCCTAAACAAGCATGCGATTACAGGAAAGTCCCAATTCAGCCATATTATGCCACTTCCCATGTGAGTTTGTACTCAGATTGGTACATCTACTTGTATCCTATGTGTTTAAATGACCTCCATAACCCCTGGAAAGTCCAGGCTGCTTGTCCATTAGCAGACTGATCTTTGGGTACTGAGTTACCAAAGCAGAACACAGAAGTTTTTCAGTTCAGTGGGGGTCACTCGGGCGAAATCCCGCACACAGCTTTAGCAGATAAACCTCTTGGCAGCACAGAAATGAGGATAGGGTAGAAATGATGGAGGATTTGGTGATCAGATTTCAAGTTGTCATTATACAATTACTTCATGCTTCAAATGTCTCTCTCCTTTTGCTTGCAGAAGCTGTAATCATTGCCTTTAAAGCAGTGCAGAACCAGAGGAGCTTTGCTGGTGAGTGGCAGTATCCTAAATGCACAACGTTTCCCTGTTGTTAAATCCAAGTCTGCTCTTTCAGTGTCATGTATGCATTCATCCTTATTAAACAGGGATTTCTATGCAGCTTAACAAGCAGTCATTTTTTTCCTGCAGTTTTGGCACTGTAGTAGGGAATGGAAGTAAAGTCCACAGAAATCTTTTTCTCCACATGTAGAATTAAACTACCTTTTGAGGTTGGTGCAGGATACACTGAGCATTTCAGAGCGTTAGCGTTACCGGGTAGTAAGTTATCTGCTCCAAATCAAGAAGTCCCAGGAAGACTGGTAATTACCTCTCACCAAATTCCAAAGATTTTGGATACCTTTGGATATCCTTTGAAGCACCAGACTAAAGGGGACTCACTCGTGAATTTCATGTAGATAATACTGATTTTAAACATTTTAGATTTTCAAACTGCTAAATTTTCCCTTCATAGTGCAAACCTCAGCATTGCAATTTGAGCCTACTGACTCTTGATTTGCTTAGTTATCTTAGGAAACATCTATGGAGTGACCAGAAGTGGAAAAAACATTGGCAGAGGTAAGGAAGGAAAAATCCACCATGTGTGTTCTGGCAGCATCAGTCTGATACCGTTGCTTCACTTAGCATGTCACCATTTCCTTGAAAGTGCTACCATGTGCTTCCCAGCTAGCATTCTGGATGTGAAATCTTCATGACAGCCCAGTGTATCTGAATATCATCATCTCTACCCTGCACCTTTGAAATGACAGCCCTTCCAGGTAGCTTTGTTTCATTAGCATCAGCTTAAGATACTGCATTGGGTTCCACTGCGGTTTCATGTGTGATTTGACAGGTGACTACGCCAATCTAATGGACAGCTGCTTCTGAAAACAGTTTCACTCCTACTGCTTCCCTTGACTTATCTCTGCGCTCATAAAAACCTTACCAGTTTTCTGCCAGTTTAGTTCTCTGAAGAGGTAAGTTCAAAGAACTTATTAGACAAGTATCGCTTGTGGTGCAGAATTGGTAGAACAGCCCTTCTGGCCGTTGAATAGCCTTTCCCTAGCCTAATCCGTGTCTCATTAAACATCACTCTCAGAGGACAATAATTCTGCTGTACGGTGGCAACTGCGGTAAAGACTTCTTTTCTAGTTAAACTTCATTCTGTGACTTCTCTGCAATCATGACCTATAGCCCCTCTTCCCTGACCTTTGCTTTCTTCCCTGTTGTCTGCACAAATCTTTCATCCATTTTCTTTACCACAGAGAAAATGCACGCACCTACCTGTATCTCATTAATGAGAGAGGGACAGGACTTAGCTGTCAGAGCTGGATCTTTCATTTTCAAATTTTCTTTACTTAAATACTTTAACAAGCAAATTTCTGACTTTTGCTGACAAATATTTAGCTCTCCATTTAACACCATCATACTTTTTGTGAGAGATTTTTTCCTGTGCCAGAATTAGTGCAAGCCTGTCGCCTGACATCAGCAACTGCTGTCATCTGTTCCAAGTTTCTCCTGTAATATTTAATTTTTATGACCTAAAAACAACAGAGCAATTTGCAACTGTCTCTTTTGTGTCCAAGTGGAGACTGAAGAATTATATTAAGATATATGTTACTGATCAGTCATTGATATAAAGAATTGTGGGTTCACAGAAAGAAGGTTGAATACACTAATATACAACTGAGAAGCTGTCAATTTTCCAGTGACTTTTCTAGACAATGTGATATTTCCAGGCTCAGTACAATGACGGATTTAAAACGAGCTAGACCAGAATAAATCTCTGATGTGAATTCACTACATCAAAAGAGTTTGATTTACTCTAGACTTTATCTTTTATGAAGTCCCGTTTTATTCAGATATAGTATATCTGCATTGGAGATTGGCATTGGGCCAATACTAAACAACAGAAAAATCACAAAAAAAAAACCCATAAAAATTGATTCCATCAGTTGTTAATAATTTGCATTATTTTATTTCAGTTATGGATCTCAAAAGGTTTTGCAGATATGAATTCATTCTTCTTTGTTTTGTATATTTGTAAGGGCTCTCACGACCTTTAATAAATATTCTGAGTATGACAACATGCCGGTGATGGAGGCGGGGGAGGGGGTGTGCTGTACGCTCAATTTCAAGAAAAAATCAGACACAGCAGAAGTCTATGGTCACTCCTAGGGTCATGCCAGATCAGGCTACCCAAATCTGTTCTGCCCCGAGGTTAATGCTCAGTACAGACTTTCTCTAGGATCCTAGTAAAAAAATGAGGGTGTTTGGTCACCTACTATATAGCAGTGCAATTAATTTGCTGCGATTGACTGACTCAGTTTACACAGTAAAGATTTGGAAAGGGCACCCTCACTTCATGCTTATGCTTTCCTCAGCTCTCCCTTCATGTATGTTTTCAGCACCTACTTTTTAAAACTGCAGCTATCACGCCTTCAGAAGATAATGAGGAGCAAACCATGTAAAAGAACAAATCCCTGGCACTGCCTTTATCTTTACACATCTGTATAACATAGACAAAATGTGAGACTGTTTTGAGCTCTGGTTTGGATCTATACCCACCAGTTCAGAGGGAATGAGTAGACTAGAAAGTTGTGAAGAATAAGAATTTGTGCAATAGTTTCAAAGCAGAGAAGAGAATGGGTGTATTTGTGTCTTCACTGTACTCCATTCTGCAAGCATCATCTTGAACATTTAGTGACCTCTGAATACCCAAGACAAGACCTACAGTTGCCAGGCTACACAAGCCTTCTTCAGGAAGAAAAGCAGCCCTTGCTGTGCCTTCTGAAACAGTGAATTTTCAAGGAAATAAGTCAGTATAAAAAGCAGGCAAGGACAACAGAGTGGAAAAGATTATTTGATATTTTTAATATATTTTACATACAATAATAAAGTTGTGTCTTGATGAATATGAAAGTATAGTGATGGTCAGTTGCTACTGAAGTCTCCTGATCTCAGTGGGGTAGGAATTCACCCATATGCTTGGAGTGAAAGGGGCGCTTCAGTATCGTACCGTCGTCATCCACCTTAAAGGTGTGTCTCTTTTGACCTAGCTGTCTAGGCTCTCTCAAATCAATGAGGGAGATAGACATGTCCAGAGGATGATTTTTCTGGTCACAAGTGTTTATGAAAGGCTGGATAAACTACCTTCTCAAAGAGCCTGTCTCTTTCCATTCACCCTATGTAGTGAATGGAAATCTTCGTATCTGGTTGGGATTAAATGGATAAATTGATTCAGATGAATCCTACTGTATAGAATTGAAAGCAAAATCCAGCCCAGCTTCTTTTCTTTTTCTCACTACCTATTAGTTTATACTGTATGGTAGGACTCATCCGTTATTTCTACGTAACCAAAGGATTTTGAGACTGATTCAATGTTTCATCTTTGTTTTGGTTAATCAATCTCAACAGCTGTTTATTGCATTTCATAGTGCAAAGCAAACAAAAATGATCCTTTAATTGATCCCTTAATTATGTGATATTTTATAAACTATCAAACATGTGATAAAAAAATATTTTATACTGAGAATTTGTTTCTTTTCATTTTTTTATATGAACATCCTGAGTAACTCTAAATGGCAACAGACTTTTATTATTGCACAAATGGAAATCTGTTTTGCTTTCCAGACTTTGATTACTACTATGAAGATTAAGAAAACAATAGCTGGACATGGGAGAAAAAAGTTTGCCTGATTGTATTTTTAAATTGTAAAATACAGTGATTATCTTACAAGCATGAACATTTTGATAGAAGCAACAATAATTTCAAAGCTTTTCTTGTCTTATATAATACTACCTTCACTGGCTTTCGTTTCCCACTGGAAAGCAGAATACCATAATAGTTTTTATTTCAGACCATGTTTACAATGTTTCAGTTGAAGGCCTTGCTTGTCCTTGCACCAGTTTCTAGCTGACCTTTTGCAACCTCTGTATCATATCTTTAGTACGCTGGAAATTTCACTCTGGAAATTATACTATTCTGACCTGGAACAATTTTCAATGTTTTCATCTGAAATTAGCCGTACACGCTCTAGACCTTTTGGCAATTCTGTTTCTACAATTTCTTATAAATATCATTCATCAAGAAGCCTCCTATCTCCAGGATGATTGTGTCAGCCCACAGAAGATGTCTGGCAGTGCTAAGGTACAGTTGATCATCAGCATTATTTTTTTTCAGGTCATTGATAAAGAAAATGCGAGGACAAGGTAATGAAGATGGAGAGATGACTAATTAGTTGATTAAATGAAGACAGTTCAGGGATATTCAACTATATAGAGTGTCATGAATGAGTGGTTTAGAAACTGCTCAAAGAATCACTGTCGAAGATATTAGCAGAAAGTTATTTTAATAGAAATTTATGAAAGCGTGACTTAACAGAGTTCAATGGCAAGGTTCACTCTATCACTTACTACACGGATGAAGCATGCAAAGGAAAAGAGCATGGGAAGCTGAAAAGTCCTTGGCTTGGGTAAACACTACTTAGCAACAACTAAAACATCAGTCTGCTATCAACATTATTCTCATGCTAAATCCAAAACACAGCACTATACCAGCTATTAGCAAGAAAATTAACTTTATCCCAGCTGAAACCAGAGTATTGTGTTAGAATGGAGTTGGAACGATTTATACAGAGGCTGAGGATGAAAAAGTTAAGGGAGACCCTTCCGTTGAGTCACGAGGTTCAGAGAAGACACAGCTGGATCCAATCTTAGTCTCAGACTTGGACAACAGTTTTTGACTAATACCAAAAGGATAAGCAGACACCCCCACTGAGTCATGGAGTTCAGAGTAGACCCGGCTAGATCTACCCCTAGTCCCAGACTTGGTCAACGGTATATGTCTAAGGGATTATATGTGTTTAGCAGCAGCCTAAGGTTCATTCCCGATTTTAAGATAGATCATAAGATTTTAGCAGATTACATTTGCTAGCAGGTATTTCCATCAATTCACACACACACGGGTGCAAAGATAGATAAATATACAAAGATATACCTGTTCAAAGTCCCCCTCGAGTTCAGTGAAATACTCATATAAAATGTCTTGGCATTTCTCAATGAGTGAAGGGTTGCACCTCGAGGAGTGTTGCAGCCCAGGTCCGGTGCCAGCCGGCAATGGTCCTCCAAATATTGTAAACTAGAGAGTTTGCAAACTCTGAGGAGTGTCCCACCCAGAGGGAGATGCTGGGCGCAGCCCGCTGGGGAGTCCCCCTCGAGTTCAGTGAAATACTCATATAAAATGTCTTGGCATTTCTCAATGAGTGAAGGGTTGCACCTCGAGGAGTGTTGCAGCCCAGGTCCGGTGCCAGCCGGCAATGGTCCTCCAAATATTGTAAACTAGAGAGTTTGCAAACTCTGAGGAGTGTCCCACCCAGAGGGAGATGCTGGGCGCAGCCCGCTGGGGTCCAGGAGGGCTCAAAGGGTCTCACTTGGGACTGCTGTTTATAGGGTCGCAAGATTATTTACTTTAGTCATCCATCAAAACTCTCAAGGTTTCAGTAACAGTAGTATCGTTCCACTTGAGCTACAACTCAGATAAGGGCATGAGGGGATGACAATTATCCCTGCTCTTGTCCTCCACTTGGGCCAAGCAGCAGAAGTTTCTGGTATGATCGGTATATTCCCCAACCTCAGCTACGCAAGAGTTCCTGATACGGTCAAGGGACGCTTCACCACCCAACTCATTACACCAAGGCCAAGGTTTAACGGGAGTTTCTGAGATTGTGGAGTGGCTCAGGAGGAGAGGGGAATGCACTACCACAAGAGGTATTCATGGAAAGTACAAGCTTTCTTTAGCCTCATACCTCAGGAGACAAATGTCTGGATAAGGCCATTGAGACCCATTAAAAAAGCTTTAGAGTAGGAATAAGAAAAGAAGTTTGGGAGATGTGATATTTCCATACTTGATCTTAGGAAAAATAAAGTGCAGCTGCTACTGTAATAGATAAAGGAACACCGTAAGTAAGAGACTAGATACCTGAAATGAAGCAAAAATTAATGTAAATCAAGACTGTAGTCAGGCTCCTGAAGTGGTTAGGAAAAGGATTATGTCAATTTGCAGCAGAGATTTGAAGTGATTTGTATACTGCTGCACAGAGCCTTTGAAACAGAAGGGAAGAACTTGAGCTACCATAGGCTTGGATTTTGATAAGGGCAGAGATCTCCCTCATGTTGTCAGGAAGGTAAACACTACGGAAAGAGTATCATTAGGAAGACTTTTTTTGCCAGAAAGAGATCAGACATTACTGCAATGACTGTGTTATTACTCCTGGAGATGATAGCCAATGGATTTCCAGGAAATCACAAGAGAAATGCACAGAATACTATTGCTTTAGACATAGTTTTGAAAGGAAACGAGGACATTATAATCAACTTTTTTTTTTTCAGGCGATCATGATTTGGTTTCAGTTACATGTAAAAATGAACAAACAATGTCTGCAATAAAGGACCTTGCTTTTGAAATTAGCAGTGAACTGGAAGAAGACTAGGTTTGTAGAAGCCAAAGACATCTGAATTTTTTTCATGGTCAAAGGACTATACTGTCAAGAACCTGTCCCTAACAAGAGGAGGAAATCTTGTTGGAAGGGACTTCATTCCTAAATGGATGGCTAATCAATAAAGAAAGATGCTAGCAAATAAGTAAGGTGCATACAAAAGATGGAAAAGGAAAAGAGTCATCAGCAAAGAAGATTATGTCATAGATATTAAGAAGTATAAAGGTGAAGAGAGAATTGTCAAAATGTGGGCTGAGCTCATCTTTGCAAAGCATATTAAAAGAAATAGCCAAGTACCATGCAACTAAATGGAAAGTTAGTCTGATAATGAAATTTCCTCATGACTCAATTTTATGGTGTATTATTAATATATATGGCAGCCAGAATGTCACATCAAAAAATGCAGGTGAACTTCAAGACTAGAAAAAGGAGGAAAACAAGTAGCATAGAGAGGAAGCTCATGCACATTACTATCAGCTGGGAGATTATCAGTTGGAAACAGCTGAGGAAGAGGAGAAAATAGATGTGTTAAATGATCATAGGATGGTAATAAATCACCAAGGTTTTTCCTGTAGAGAAAGAGATTATTCATACAATTCTGCAAGAAACTGAGATCTCCTCCAGTACCATCCCAATCTCTCATGTTCAGAAAATACTAATTTAAACAGAAAAAAAAGTAGAGGAGGCCTTCTAAAGAGGTCAAAAAATCAGAGAAGAATGAAAGAGCTTTCTTTGAAAAAAACCATAAAATGAAACCTCAAAAGATGGTAAGATTTTTCTTTGAAATATTTCTGGAGAATGAACAGCAGGAGGAGGAAGAGCTACATAGTCTACAGGACAAAACCAGTGTGTAAATACATAAGTATAACGCGGATACAAGTAAATGTAGGCAGATAATTACAGAGGTTTATGTTCTGCAACAGCTTTTGAATGATAGTAGTAATGGAGACAAGAACATGGAGGAATTTTGAAGAACAGCTTGCTAGATGTACTAGCCAGGCTCTCTGAAGCGGTTATCCTCAACAAGAGCAGGCAGGCTGCCTTGATGACTTAAGATCTTATTTCTGTTCCTGTGTTCCTAATCATTACAACATTGTGTCAATCATGCTACTGTTTTTGGACCCTGTGTCTGGTTTTGGAATGTGAAGGTTTTAGTATACCAGCTGTCCCAAAGCTTGCTTATGGGCTTTTAAATAGCTTAAACCGTACCTTTCTGTACCTAGGAGAACAGAAACACTGTTCGCTTTTAAAAGTCGATTTCCAAGTACCAAAACTATGCAAACTGTAATATTCACTGTTACTTAAACATAGATTTGATTGCCAGAATCAAAGGTATCTTAACAAAAATGAGAAGGAAATTTGGGATGTAAGTTAGAAATTAAATGGCTCATCAGCAGTCTTTTTGTTCTTTTGTGAGGATAAGTACCTTTCACAAACATAAGCAATTGCGTGAACACACCTGAGGGATTATTTTGAAGCACTCTATACAGAGAGTCTTTCATAAATAATAACAAAAAAAAAAAAAAACCACTAACCAAATTGTTGGATGTTCCCAGTACTTTCAAAAAGATACCGGATTGATTTAACTTCTTAAATCATGCATTTGTTTTGTACCAGTATAATCACCAGCACTTAAGTTATTAATGCTATTTTTGGCTACTGGGTTGATACAAAATGTTAGTAAATCTAACCCGAAGAGCTGTATTTTCATAGCTGTTAGGAACTATCAGACATGCCAGCATAAGTCATTTCAGACAGCTCCACTCTGTGATCACACACAGAGCCATTTTGAATATTTTAGTAATTCATTTATCAAGTACTAAGTTCCCAGCAGTAAGAAACTGAGCAATTGTCTAGGCGTCTCTCTGGGTGCCTTGTCATTTTGTTTTCTATGCCAAATAAATTATTGCTGCTTTTGATTATGAATTCATGAAAGCTCAGAGGAAACTTAATTAAATCTGTACTTAGGAGGCTAGCATGTTACCTGTATATCTGATTTAACAGAATTACACCCAGTATTGATTCTGGAGAATAAAGCATTTTCATAGAAAGAAGATATCACTATATTCAGTGATATCACTACATTGCTGTTGTCCTTCAGAGATGTTTTCTATTCAGGAAACCTATGGGCTGCCAAAGAAACAAGTTGCACTGCCTTTCCTTTACTATGAATCTATTTTATTCTCTGCCACAATTAATCCACTTCTCAATAATGGCAAAACACTACTATTCTTTTATTATTTGATAAATGCACTTATTTGGTGCCAGTAAATTAGATTTGAAGAGTGGCACTGGCTGCTGGAGGCTCAGAGAACAGTGCGTTGTATGCTGTCCTGATTTTTCCTTTGCTCACTACTCCCAGCAATGGCTATGGGAACCAAGGAGGTTTAGTAACAATACTTTGCTTTGGTAACTGTTATTGTTTATTGTCATAATTTGTCATAATTTATCATTTACTAGCAGAATTTCAGGGAAGCCAACCCAGCAAAGCCACTTTGCACCAGAGGGTGTTTCTCAAGGGCACGTAGAACATGAGGGAGGGTGCAGGTGCGGGCAGTTATGCTTAGTCCATGCTCCAAGCAGGTGGCACCAGCCACCGCTGGTCCAGAGCTGAGTGGTTGTGCTACCATGGTGCCCAGGGAGGGCTAAAGAGCCCTAACAAGAGGCCAGGGATAGTATCGCAGAGCATGAGTGAAGCAGGTACGTGATTTCCTGCATCTGACTGACTGCAGAACATGAGCAACAGAAACCAGATTAAATTCTAACTCCTTCGCCTGTTTTGCAGGAAGGGCTGTAAGCTACCTTATATAAACGGGACTAATTCTCTACTCCATTGCACCAGTGTTATGGAAGTGTAATGCCATTAAAATAGATGAAATTACCTTAGATTAAAATGGGTGTCATGCACTGGAGAATTGGATCCACAGGAATGAAAAGTTTTCTTTGTGTAAGGGACATGTTCTGAGGCATAACAGATTAGTAAATGCAATTGATGTACTTTCTTGTCACATATTATAATAGTTTCTTATTATTTGTGCTATTTTTAAACAAGCACAGAATTAGACTTGTAATTTTTTCCAATGAACTGAGAATGTCAGTAAGCAATATAAGTCTCTAATCCTGTGCATTACAGCCTGGCATATGCCAGAAAACATACAGAAATGTAGCAGCAGCATATTATAGCTGTTTGGCATTACTTTTTGTTTCATAAAATTATATTTAGTCTGCTACAGATTTTTTTAAAAAAATCTGTAGCTCTCTACACGCTATTAAAAGTGGCTAGAGTGAAAAACAAAGTACGTCTAAAGGTCTCCTTCTACCTACCATATGTTGTTAGAAAATTGCTTACATACACAGGTAGCACGTATTAGAACTCTGCAAAACTGCCAAATATGCTTCAGGTAATCTTCCCTCACACACATAAAAAGTGCCAGATTTTGAAAGGGGATAAATGCATCATACATGAATTTTTCATCTCATAAGCCAGTGGGACTGCCCGAGTAGCCTCTAGCAACTATTGTCCAAGAAAGAGAAAGCAAGCATGTGTTTTTGCAGAGTAAGGGCTACATGAACAAATGAGGGAACCACAGGACAGAAAATATGTTTCAATACAATATGTATGAAATTTGGTAGGCCTTGGCCAAGCTACTGGAAAACATGTTTGCTGTAGATTAGACTAATAACTATGTTCAACTGACATCTTCAAAAGCACCAAAATCTGATGCTTTATTTAAAGCTGATAAGTTTTAAGGTCTTAGCTTACTGAGGAACTTGTGAGAATTAAACATTATGCGTGTTAGGAGACCGGCCTCTGAGCTCAACAGGAAGATGAGAAACTTTTTAGAGAATGAAAAATGGTGCATATTGGTTGATCTATCCGTCTTTTCCTCTTCCCCTTTCTCCCAGCCTTGCAAATATGGATTGTATTTCTCCCTTCCCCAAGATATCAACTGTTAATAATTCACTATGATGATTTTGGACATTTTATATTTAAAGTCTGCATACAATCTACTGATTAAATTGCATTATGAATAGTTGGATGAATATCTTATTTAACAAATTACTTTCTTCCACCACCACAAATTGTACTTTTGCAGCAAATGACTGGCCATTTTAATAAGAATGAATGTAATTATTTTACAGTCTGTGCTCTTTACAAGCTGGCGTACTTCATTTTCATGTAAGAAGTCAGTGAGTATTATTGGAAAGGAGGATTTTTAAAGTTCCCATTTGTGCCCATAATTTACAGAAAATGACCTTGCCTGGAAAATAAATAAGACATGTGGGGGGCTTCAGTGAAATCATTGAACCCAAAAAGACATGAATCACTGAGTATCCTTTTTATTTGCCACAAACCCCATGGTGATATTTTCTCTTGTTATTTTATCAACTAAACCAAGAAAGGGGAAAAAAAAAAACTAATATGGGCAAAGAAATCCTGAAGCAAAGCCAGCAAAGTGGACTTCATTCTTGCTCAAGACATGTGAAATCAGACTAGCAAAGACCTTTATTTTGCATCTTTTTTCAGGTTTAGTCTCAGATAAATTTCATCTATTTTAATAGCATTATACCTCCAGTTGCTGTAAGTCGTCCAAGCTGTGGGGGCTGTCTGGGATGCAGTCTTCGCTTACTGCAACTGCAAAGAATGGGAATCAACTGAAGTCCATTTCACCTTGCATGTACCATGGGACTGTTATTGATAATTATCAGAACTCAGATGACACGTAATAAAACATTGCGTCAGGGTAACGATAGATGACAATGTAAGTGACATGTACAGATGTCAAAATCCTCCAAAAAAGCAAGGAGATGTAGGTATCTGTCACTGAAGCCCTGGAAAAATCTCCTTCTTCAGCTACTGTGTGCTAAGGCCTTTGTGAAAATGAAATTCAGATTCCGAAGTTAGATATTTTTGAAAGAAATAGCTCTGATCTGCCTTGACCACAGAACCAGGCAGGTATAATAGCAGGCCTCTGTATGTACTATACTAGTGACTCTTGGAAAATCACTGAAAAAAGAAAATGTGTTTTAGTTCTGCAGGTAATATTGGTCTCAGCCTACAAACGCATGAAGCTACAAGGAAGAGAGTTACTGTATCCCTGCAAACCCACAAATTCAGAGTGCAAAAGCAAGGAAGCACAGAAACTGCAGTAGTTCCTTAGGACACTCTACTTCTTCATCATTTAACTTGATCCTGCTATGCCCTAATTTAGTTCCTTAATCACATAATCGTGATATATATCCTCAGTCTCTTCTTTTTACCTGTTCCACAATGTACAATCAAATAAGTATTTCCTGAGACAGAGAACTGGTGCCAGAACCCAATAGATAAACACTTGACTTATAGAGGTACAAGGTTAGAGTCTCCCTGAATGAGAGCAGGGGTAGGTTGTGGGTCACCTACATCTTGCATCACTGTTGTAGGGATGTTAACAAGGCTGGAGATGGGGATGGGGATGGGTGGGAGAGGTGGAGCTTCAGCAATTCTGATTTTGAATGGAAAATCCACCTTTCTAAAAAGATTTTAATGAAACAGAAACATTCCCATTATGTAAGTACATATTTTTGTGTATGTATATGTACATATATTTGTGTGTGTATGTATGTGTGTATATATATATGTATGTTTATATAGTACAGTGATTCTGTTTTGCAGCACAATTTACTTGAAGTGGAAGCAGGTGAAGATCCTTAGTTGAGTTTTGCCCATGTTGTTAATCCTGTTCACTAAAAAGAAGAAAATACTCTAGGAAAAATAGTGATGTCAGGAAAAGGTGTTTAGACAGGCTCCAACCTGAAGGACAGTGAGATCTTAGAGGCAGAAGCTACTTGAGAGGAGCAGTCACACTCACATGGCTGCTCAGTTCCAGCTCTTTATCCCCCCTCCCTCCTCCTATATAAACTTCAGGCATTCCTTAGCTCAATGTCCTAAAAAGTACTGATGCATTTGATGCAACCTATTGACAATGCATTGCTGATCTGTGTTAACTGGCACAGACGAGCCCTGTGAAGGCATTGATTCCTTCTGTCGCAGCAGGTTATCTTTTTACATCTCAGTATTTTGAACATCGATAAAATTCTTGGTATTAGATTTCCAGGTAACTCTGTGTGCTTAAATAGACTCTCCATCAACCCAGTTTCACCCAATGTTTCTCTGAAATTGTTCTTAAGTTATGGCCTTATTGAGTAAGTTTCAGTCAAGAGTGAATTTTTATGACATTTTGTAAAGCCGTGAAAATGAGTATTTATAATGGGAAATGTGAAACATCTTTAAGTATAACTACACTGCTAGGAGCTGAAATAGTAGAAGAGCTTACCCTGTTCCATTTCACGTTGTGTAAGCTATTAGAGTGAGGAGGTGGAAGTACAATTTAATTCCTCTCTCCCAGTACATTAAAGGTATATTTGTTTTTAGCTCCTTTTACTGATGCTGTTTTACATTTTACCCTTTAGCATCCAATAAAAACAAAATAAAAGAGAAAAAGACAGAAGAAGAGAGAAATGAAACTGCTGTAGAAAATAACCTCAGACAACAAGACAACTTCGTTTACAATCTAATAAAACATTTTTCATGAGTGTGGAGGGGTGGAAACCACTCTCTAATACCAAGTAACTCAAATCTGTTGTGTGGGGAGGAAATGAAAAAGTCAGCAGTCGTCGTGCGACGGGCCACACTTTATACAACTGAGCTGTACCTAGTGACTACAAAATGTAATTAACTGATAATTAGGAGATGAAGGCACAGTAGCCACTATGTTTGATCTGCAAATCAATAAAACTCTACTAAGAGCTTCTGTTTGACTTTTTATTAGTCTTTTTCTCCTTTTTTTTAGCTGACAGCTCTCCTGAGAACTGCAGTTCCTACCCTGCTCTGATCCTAGTCTGATGTCAGTCTGCCTAGGAGCGCTGACTCACCCAGATAGTCCTAAAAGCCAAGAATCGCTTTCCCTGCCCTATAAATGTTCTTTCACTTTCTCTGCACCCTCAAGAAGTGAACTCTGGTCCACTTAAAAGTCATTTACTTCACAGCAGATTCTTGGGTCAGCTGAATTCTTCTTGGACAATATAATGGTTTTTTAATCAGAAAGAAGCCTCTAAGAGACGGCAATAGAAATGGAAATTTCTGACTGTTTAATCATTTGTGGCACACTTGAGATTTCGTACAAATACACAAAGACCTTCCAAAGACAATTCAGTAGTTGTGCATGTATTGCTTAAACCAAAAGTCAAGACTAGAATGAATCAACATGCAGAATATGTCATTTGTAACGAAGATGCTGGTTATACATTTTTGCTAATCTTCTCATCTGTGGCAAAGTTGGGGTTTCCCTTTTATCCCTGCCCTCCACTGCAGGCCTCATTCTTTCCATAAAATGGCTACATGAAGAGGTGAAGGAAAACTGAGAGTGTTATACTATTTAAATTGAAGTTTTATCCTCAAAGAAAAGGTAAAAACAGCATTTGATTTTCTGTTGTATTCAGGACTATATACCCTTCTTTGTCAACTAACTTAGTTGTTAATCTCTTTCTACCCGTGTGAGGGTCTCAAAAGCGATGTACACACAGGTGAGGACACATGCTCCTGCTCAAGCACTGAACCACCCAAACACAAAATTTTTATTCCTAGCATAGGAATGAGAAAGAAATACAGTTTGATTTTCAGAAACTAATTTTTTTAGGTTTACCTGCAAATTCTTTTTCTTGTAGACAGTGGAGATTTAATCAAAAGAGTAAAGAAGGCCCTGTGATGGTTACAGACTCGCATCTTTTTCAGCAGTTCTGTGAGTCACTGAACTCATTTCCAATGAAATGAAGCTCAGCTGTTCTCCCTGTGTTTATACATTTACAGATATGCGGTTATGCCTTTGCAAAGACCAATATAATGTGACCTTCACTGCTGTGTACAATCATTAAGTAATAATGTAGAAGAAATAAGTCATAAGAGTTGATTGTGTCACACAAGTCTTCAAGGTTTATGTTTTATGCAAAACCGTTCCTATCATTGGAGTAGTGTGGGAGCTGCTCTTCCTACAATGCTGCTGTTCAAATGAATCTGAAAAAATCGGTCCCTTTTCTTATAGGTGGTTTTCCATATCTGGACAATTTAGAGGGGCCAAACAACAGGCTCAACGTTGGGGCACTGTCTTCAGCAAAAGATGAAGAGTGCCATAGACCCTGAGCTTTCTGGGACACTCCAGTTGCTTCCTTTCTGTCTGTCCTTGCTGCTTATTCTCAACTTGGTGGGATTAAAGTTCAGGGAATTACATTCTGATGCTGAGTTTGGGAAAGTCAGTGCTGTCAGTTTCTTTCGAACCAGTCTTGACTTGTCTCAAACAAGACAAGGACCAAAAAAAAGCTGAGGACCGTATCAGGAAACTGAGCACACTCAGCTTTCCAGGTAATCTCAGAGCTTGCTATTTTGTGGAGTTTGTTCCAGGTCATGTCTTTACAAGAAAGCAATCTGGGTAGTACAAAGGTTTGCAGCCGAGAACAAGCTGAGACCCACTTTTCACGAACAGTACACACCCATCAGTGAGTATTGATCACCTGTGGCTATCTTTTACCTTTTTCTTATTTCCTTTCCATGTCTTTTTTATTAGTTACAGCTGTCAGATCTTTCCCACCTCTCCGATGCCTCTGGTAAGTACAGCAACGGGAACAAACACATGTGTGTCTTGCCTCACAGCTTTTGGGTGGCAGAGCTTGGCTTCTTCTTGGCAGCTGCAAGACCCTTGGGGAAAAGGTTTGAGGCCACCCAGCCGAGCAGATGTGCGGCAGCAGCTGGGGCGTGCTGTTCCCAGCAGCTCCTCCAGCTGCAGTCGTTACCCATTAGTGAGCAGCAGTAGTGTTGCTCCATCAGTGCAGTGGATCCAATCACAGGCTGTCTGTTCCCTTCCCAGAAACCATTTCTTATCTCCCGCTGGTCAGGCTCACTCTTCTACTTTATTAATTACATGCTCAGCTGTGAGTCCTTCCACACACCCGCTCTGGGAGTAATGGTCCATGAGAAGTCTCATTAGTCTCCCGTGTGGGCTGCCCACACTGTCAGATCCCTCAGAGGGAAGAGAGCAACTGTTAGCTAAAAGCTGCTCTCCTTTCCCACAGGTGAGAAATGACAGGACAAGTAAACACGGAGGAATGGGAAGAACTGACCCATCTCTTCACAGGGCTCTTTGCAGACCCAGGCACACGGGGAGGCAGTAAACGGCAGTAGCATGGTGGCTACTTAAAGGCTCTTCTTTGAGCACCAGGTCTATGTCCTTCCCTGTATATTTTCCTCCTCAATATCCCAAGCAGCACCTGAAAACCCCATTCAGAATTGCAGCTCTGTTATCCTGGGTGTGGTATGAAGCCACACTAAGTCACAGCTCCCTGCTTCTAACACTGAGAAGTTAATGAACTAACCCACTAACCCTGCAAAGGTGCGGACGCTGTGTTGCTTTCGTCAGGTGGTGAATCTATTGGAAATGAATCTATTGGCAGTGTCACTCTACATCAGATAAATTTAGAATCATAGAATCATTTAGGTTGGAAAAGACCTCTAAGATCATCAAGTCCAACTGTTAGCCTAGCACTGCCAAATCCACCGCTAAAGCATCACATCTTAAGCATCACATCTACACATCTTTTAAATACTTCCAGAGATGGTGACTCCACCACTTCCCTGGGCAGCCTGTTCCAATGTTTGATAACCCTTCCAGGGAAGAAATTTTTCCTAATGTCCAGTCTAAACCTCCCTTGGCACAACTTGAGGCCATTTCCTCTTGTCCTATTGCTTGTTACCTTGGAAAAGAGACCAACCCCCACCTCGCTACAACCTCCTTTCAGGGAGTTGTAGAGCGCGATGAGGTCTCCCCTCAGCCTCCTCTTCTCCAGGCTAAACAGCCCCACTTCCCTCAGCCGCTC
>NW_009208572.1:24987-31934 GCF_000690835.1 Fulmarus glacialis
CAAGCCTGTAGCGCTGCATGGGGTTGTTGTGGCCGAAGTGCACATTTTGTAAATCCACAATGAAATATCAGAATTTCCATTTTAATTATTTATCTCCGCAGATATGCACTCACACACCTTCAGGGGTGACATTATCCAAGGCTGAAAATGACAGTGACAAGCTATATAATCCTGGGGGTGATGATTTGGGGTTATTTTCATGGTATTATGTGAAATCACTACAATAAAACAGTCCATACAATGCACTCTAATAGCCTCCTTACCACACTATTAAATCCTGTAACTGCAACTTCCTTGCATTTCTGCTGAGAACTAATGCAGCATGAAGATTGAATTATCTCATGTCCATTTACAGATAACTCTTTAGGTCACTAAGGTGGGATAAGCCACAATGAAACAGCTACACCATCTTTAGCTTGGAAAGAAACAAACAGAAAATTTGTATTTTGCACATACGTCCACAACATGAAGACACCCCCTTCCTCCTTCACCCTGAAGCACACGGAGCCATACACACACAGAGGCATGTGCACACACATGCACACCAGTGTGCACACACAGAGCCACGAAGTCCAACGGAGCCACAAACACACGAAGCTGTGCACGCACGTGGTGCATGGACGCACAGAGCCACAGGTGCGCGCACACTGAGCCACGTGCACAGAGCTGTAATCTTGCACCCAGCCACGCACACACAGAGGACTGCATACACAACAAAGCATGAAATAGAAAAAGGGTAGCAGTCATTCCTAAATTTAAAATGAATTGCCTGCTCTCTTAAATCTAGGAATTCATTTTATGTGTTGGACATAACTGATCCTAATCAATTTTTTTTTTAAATTGAGGTCAAGGCAGATGGAGGGAAATGACGAGTATCCTAAGCTCACACCAAAGATACAGGGACTGCTGAAAGGATGAAACTTTGAACTCATTAATTTCAACAAGAATTTAGTTCATGACATCCTTAGGTTTAAAATTTCCCTATGGGAAATTATGATAATAGGATACCTGAGGGCTGGGTCCTACGCCTAAATATTCTCCATTGATCTCTTCCCATTCTACGTTTCCTAAAAGAATAATCACACTGACATAGCCTCTGCAAGAGGAGCTAAGAGAAGAGGAATGTATTAAAAATACTGCTTCTGCCACGCAGCATTTCCCTCACTGATCTTGATTTTCAAACAGTGCAAGCCTCCAGACATTCTTTGTTTATTAGTCGGTGACTTGAAGTCAAACAGGAGTCTTTGAAATACTTCACAGTGAAATACTTTCTACTGATGGACAGATCCTTCATGATAAATCTGTTTCATCATATTGTCAATGGTTATATGGAATATATAATTATTAATGCATAATTCCCCTATCTGTCTATCTAAATGCAATATAATTGGGTGAATAATTTATAGCAAACAATTTAAAATTTGTGCCCATTTTTTACCAGCATATTATGCACAAATACATTATAATTCTCTGAGATTAATTCCTCATTCAGAATGACTTACTATAATTATGAAAACCTGATCTAAAGTCTATTAAGTCAGTAGAAAGAATTTCATTGAATTCTTTGAACTCTGGATTAGACCTATAATTATTAGTCTGTAGATAAATCAGAAGTTGTTCAATAAAAGTATCCACGGTCATAATTTTCTTTTCTACTTCTTTTGATTGGAAATCTTTCACTGCTCTGATTGGATATGCACCTAGGGAAACAGATATACTGTGGACATCCAGCCTCACATTTAACTTTTCATGACACAAGTGCTTTTAAAGATCCCATCAGACAATTATTCATCTCTTTAGGCACCTAAATATCCCTCTAACATAATTCTTAAGATAACTCTCCATCTTATCATACTATACATGGGAGCCAGGTTTCACAAGCTCCCAGCTTCTATTACCTTAAGCATTGGACTGTGTTTTCTTCCCAAACTAAGGTATTAAACGTCCTGTAATAAAAGACCAAACAATATAAGACAACTAAAGGGACATTCTTCATTAAAAGTCTCATACGCTATGATTTTTAGCTAATTCCATCCAATCCAAAGCCAGGGCAAAGAGACTAACGGAACAGACAACTAACGATTGACAATCTACTTCACCCCCAGTAATGAAAGTCAAAGCTCTTATCTTACCAATATAAATTGTGTGTTTCCAAACCAGCAAATGTTATCAAGAAAAAGAAAAAATAAAATTCAAAGCTGTTTTTTCTCTGTATGGTTTCTTACCTAAGTTGGGTTTCATACTTCTTTGAATTAATAATTCTGCTTTCTTTTTTATTGTGCCTTAAGCAGCCATCTGGCTTCAAAGAACTGCTGTGTTTGCTTTAACTCCTCTGCAGTAGAAAATACCTTATTAAAGTAATGATCTAATGGTTTAAAACAGGGCACTTCTAAGCTTAATGGAGGCTCATTAAGTATTCATTCATTAGACAACACTGCTTGTGATAAATATACCATTAAGTCACTATAATGCATACTGTCAATTACCAGCGTGATCTGAAAGGCATGTGGGCCAGTATCCATGTGTACCGCATCATCTTGAATAGTTATGCCTTAAGGTATTGCTGTCACACAATTTCACGTATTGAAATGATGTTGTTTGGTTTCCAACCCGGGTATTTGGTGTGTATCAGACTGCTGTAAAAAAGTTGTCTTAGTTATCCTGAATGGAGGTTGTTGACACATTTCCTTACATAAAGCTCAAATGAGCCGGGAACAGATCTGTAGAAAGGGGGATTAGAGATTACTCTCAAAGGAAATCTTGAGACCAGTGGAAAGTGGGATGACTGGGGTTACCTCTTTCGGGTCTGTGTATTCCAGACTCTGGTTTTGATAGCCTGTCTTAAGACCTCCACAGAGGAAACCACGTGCAGCGCGTACCTGTGTAGTCCTGTATTGCTATTGCTAGTGACAAGTTATAAGCTTTTTACAGAGTTTGTAAGGCCTCAGGAGTGAGGCTTGCCAGGCTTGCTCTGCCTGAACTTGGCCAGCCTGCAGCTTTGTTTTAATTGGTTTAGCTGTGACAGCAATTTGTTTAATCGACAGGCGTCTCTGGCTAATTTGTTTTGCTTTTGTTATCTTTGTAAGGTATGACCATAATTTTATATAGACAGCCGTAACAAGCAATTATCCTGTGTTGAATGAGATATTTATGACTCTTACACAATGATGCAGTTTAGAGAAATACAGGCCTGGTATGACAGCGGAGGTCTTGAGAAGCGGAGACAAAGGTTGCGGCACAGCGGAGTGCACGCATGGGATAACAAGAGATGGGGCACAGCCTGGCACTGTGGACCCCATGGCGATAAACAACTCACAAATGGTCAGTTAATGAAATGCAGTCCTAGAGTTGGACAAAAAAGGCTTTAGGGCTAACAAAGAGACTAACACTATATAATGCATATAAAAGGCATCATATATAATAAATTCAGACGTAATGTGTAATTGCAGAATAGTGTAGAAAGAACTAGGTGTAAAAGCATGTTAACAAACATAAAAATAACCCAAAATAGATCCTAGAGTGAAGAAGAAACATGAACATAAAACATGAAAATCATATTCCTGCTATTCAGGTGCTGACAACTCACCTTAACACACCCACCCCACCCCAGAACGGAACCGCCTAGGTTAGGACTCAGAGGAACAGCAGAAAGATGAGCATAACACCAGGAAAAAGGGTGTGTATAGCAGTTTTAATTTATGATGATGATTATTATTATTGAAACATTTTCTGTATTTTTTCTCTTTCTATAGTAGTTACATCCGAACTAATAATAAAACTTTGATTAGGCTGTTAAGATTTAAATTATACTAGCAATAAATTCTTGGC
Organism: Fulmarus glacialis; assembly: GCF_000690835.1. Taxonomy (NCBI): domain Eukaryota; kingdom Metazoa; phylum Chordata; class Aves; order Procellariiformes; family Procellariidae; genus Fulmarus; species Fulmarus glacialis. The sequence goes on from NW_009208572.1 coordinate 28,816, forward strand.
TTATGGTATGTTTCCTCCTTGCCTATAAACAAGAGGTTGAGCATGATCAGGGCGTTACCACCAGGTGTGACAGTGTTATGTCAGTGCCTTGGTTGTCTTTTTCTACACCACATCTCCCAATACCTATAATCTAGTTGGGAAGTACCAACTTCCATGAACACAGGTATTCATACTTTGTCGATTAGTTTTCTTACAGCCAAAGGGTGTGGGACTTTCACAGCTACAGACAAGGGCTAAGTCAATATTTCTTTAGTGTCCAGCGTGCCAGCAAGGTGTGCATTGCTCTCAAACACCAAATCAGTATATAACTGTTCAACTGGGGCATGTCTCAATATTGAAGTCATGCATTATTAAAATCAATCATGTAAGTGAGAAAAAGATTGACCTCTTTTTAGTATGAGTCATATAGAGTCTGTCTGCATAGAAAAATGCTTATTTCTTCTCAAGGCTGCAATATGGTTTTGATGTTGTGTCAGCTTAAAGCTGGATCACATTCTTGATGACTAACACCCCGATCATCTATCGTGCACTTGGGCCAGCTCACACTCCTGCTAAAGCCTGGAGTTAGACAGCTGGCTCCCAGAAGACGAAACATATCTGAACTCAACAGACTCCTCTCCTGTCAGTATGGACACAATTAGCTGGAGCCAAGTGAAGCAGAAAAGTTGAACCCTTGCTTGGACACTGTATAGATGTATGCTGGGTTCTTTATATGCCATGGCAAAAGGCGTAACAGTAAATGCTCTTGCCTTGCCTTACCTCTGCCTTGTTCTTAGCCTCCAGTGCACCTAGTTCATCCTCACAGTTCATTTCCACCCCTCACAAAGCCTCCTGCCTGAAGGCTCTTGTAAGGTATTGCGACTTGCATAGCCTCTGCTCTCTACTGGAAGGAACCTGGTAGACAGGGCCATGGGGTTGGTACGCATTGCACATGGTCCTCTTTAGTTCAGGCACAGGGGGGTAATGCTCCTGGGATCAAAGGGCTCAGGGTTTTATCCCTTCTGTCTCTGTACAGCTCCCAATGGTTTAAACTGAACATATCTAGCATTTCCAGAGGGATTACACTGTTTTAATTTGCATAACATCTATTTCTTTGGAACTGAAGTACAGATTTTCAAAGACATGTTATAAAGGATGAAATTGCTGAGTAACAGGGATGAATTTGTTCTAATGCTGCTTGAAATTCTTTGAAGTTCAGGCAAGTAAAAATCAGACAGGCAAAGCATGATGCTACAGAATTAATCAAAATTAATCTGGAATTCTTTCTTCTTGTTGATTTCTTACAACTTCTTGTTAACTTGGTTGTGTTCTTGGTTCTCAGCTAAAGAGCTGCTGTTAGAAAATATGGATGAGCTACTCTAATGATTAGCTGAGCAGGTACCTCAGTCTTATTGGGGTGAGCAAACAGATCTCACAAGCAGATGGTTTTCTTCTTTTCTTTGCTTCTCCCTCTAGCCCTGTGAAATGTATAGCAGGCCCTTGTACTAACACAGAAGGGATTGAGGAAGAGAGTAGGTAATGACCAATTTTGTCTTTTCTGGATGCTCTCTCAGTGGACCACAGAAGCATTTTCCCCGGAGCAAATTAAATCTTACCTCAGACCTGTTCATCTTCCCTCTTGGGTGCGTCCCAGACTCTCTAACTGCATCTCCTTCTGTACCTGCCTCTTACCCATCAGCCAGCTGTAAACTTAATTTATCCAAACTGCAGAAGAAAATTAACATATCACAAATTTGTGGTTGTCTTGTCCTAAAACACCCTGAGAAAACTCCAATGTATACACTTTTTCCGAGATCAGATTCTGCAACAGTCTGATGTAACTTTTGATCAAAACTGAGGATCTCTGCTAGTGCCCATAACACATAGCCCACCTCATGAGATGAATTACATGACTAAAGCTGTTTTTTCCCCCCAATTTCTCTTCTTTTTGTGTTACTGTTGTTCGTGATTTTACTTATCTTTCCTTTTTCTTTTTAATATTAAATTCACCCACCCAACTTCTTGCAACTGATTGATTTTCCAAGTGTCTGTTTTGTGGATAACATATTGATATATTTTAAAAATCAATATAAAGAGAATTAAATGGAAAACAAATCAGGGACCTCAATCATTTAAGTCTGCTGCTGCATAATCTTTTGTTTCAACCTATATATTTCATGGGCCTAAGGCCACAAACCAGGTTTCTATCTTTATTTCCCTGCCTTCCATCTCAGTACATGGATTATAGCATGCATGGAGCCTTCTATTTATACAAAATTATATGATATATGGAGTTTTATGATAAAGGACTCAAGTTAAATGATTAAACCTATGTCAATTAAGACTAATGCCGAAGCAAGGGGCTTGCTGAAAATGGAGAGAAACTTCTCTATAAAACAGTCTTAAGTAAAATCAAATCCAATATAATCCTCTTAAGTAATATTTGACAGTTCAGTCATGTGCGTTTCACCTGAAAAAAGAGACTTGCTTATTTTAAGCTCCCTGAGAGACAATTTGCATAATGATGATCTTCTTATAGAACTAGATTGATTTACCATTTTTAAAAAAGTATCTCCATAAATAGTGTTTGAAACAGGTGTTTATATACTTGTTTCCAGAGTCTGTTGAGACTTACAGCAGGGCAAGCTCCTCCCCTGTATAGATTTCTGCCCCAACTCGTATGCTCGCCGTCTCAAGCCACAGTTGTATTCTTTGATATGTTTTTGGCCAGCCATCAGTCGCATAACACCTACTGCTGTGGGTCTCCAGAGATGAGGACAAGGCTGCAAGATCTTGACTAACCAGAGAGAAATGGTGAACTTTCCTTATAAAAGAATCGCAGGAGTCTTGCTCTACTTCTGCAGAAATATTCATTCAATCTTAATATAATGGTAGCTATAGGCTTTAAAAGTTATTTAACTGCTACTTCATCCATAAAGGAAATAAGATTAAAGAGAAGAGTTGGTGGCAGGAAAATAAAGAGAGAAGATTAAAGCTTTGATGACACAGTCATAGAAATTTTATGTGGAAAGACCGATTATATCTAATTACACATCTTTTTACCTGTATTCACTGCGTTCATAGAATCATAGAATAATTTGGGTTGAAAAAGACCTTTAAAGGCCATCTAGTCCAATGCC
>NW_009208573.1:0-14304 GCF_000690835.1 Fulmarus glacialis
GTTAGGAGGTTGTTTCACAGTCTTGCTCCTTTGCCAGCTACAACCTCTTATTTCTAAATTGCGTTTATTCATGGGCAGTTTATATGTGGTTTTTCTTGTGCCAATGTTGTACTTTCTTGTACCTCACTCTTCTTCCTTCCTGATGTTTTTCCTCCCAGTGTATTTATAGAATGAGAGGGGATCTGATTGCTCTGTGTTTTGCTGAGTTAAGTGTGCCAAGTTCCTTTAGATCTTTTCGTAAAATCAGCTTGCTGTTTCCTGATCTTCCCTTCACAGCGCCTGTTCCACATTAACTGACGATTTTCCGTGGTCTCCCTACTTTACTGAAGTCTAAATAAGCTTTTCTGCACTGCTCTTGTCTTAAAAAAAAGAAAAAAACACAAACCAGCTGTTTATTTAAAGAGAGGTACTACCTAGCGTAATTCTAATGAGATATACTTAGTCTAATTGTAATAAAACAGGAATTGTATTGCAATTTCTCATTTATTTCCTAATTACTCTTTCCTTCAGAATCTACCGTAAAGTCTTATGTATTTCTGGGGCCACACTCAGGGCCCGTAGTGCTGTCCATTTCAGCCCCTTTGCAAAATGACTGTTTAGCTTCTGCTCATCATCAGCCGTTCTGTACCTTTATCGATTTCTTGGATTTGTTGTAAACTTGTATTACTGAGTGTCCAGTTCACATGCCACTTCTGCCAAGGTTCTCCAGCAAGCTGACCTCTTTGATTTTGGCATCTTGGCTGCGATCTTTTTCAAGGCTTTGTACTCCTTCCCTTTAGCCTCTCTATCTGTGCTCGTCATAAAAAAGGTAAGCAGGAGGGCAAAATAGCTTGTTATTTTTGGAGGCAATTTCTCATTTATCATTACTGTCAGCTCCATATCACTATTAGGCGGTCCTTTCCTGCACATATGTGGTGGAGGACTTCCTGTAACTATTTTGGTGGCTTTTGCAATGTCTACATTTTTTTTTAAACTGGTTTTCCAGTTTTAGGTGTAGATTTTGACCTCCAGGTCCTATTCTTTGTAGTTTTTCTGTTCATGCCTCATAGCATTTTGGAGAGGTTCACTCAGCTGGGCAGAGATAAAGCCCTTGTCTGTAGGATTTCTTCCCAAGCCTGACATGCAGTTAGCAGTTACTTAAACAAAGAAGGAGAAGTCATGTCTGTGCAATTGCCTCCACCCAGATAGCAGCCCTCAAGGCTCTGCTGCTGCAGCGTCCACACAGCAAACGTTCCACTGTCCTGGCTTCAGCTGGGATAGAGTTAAATTTTTTCCTAGTGCTGTGTTTTGGATTTAGTATGAGAAGAATGTTGATAACACACTGACGTTTTCAGTTGTTGCTAAGTACCCTGCTAGTCAAGGACATTCAGCTTAAGAAAAAAACAAACCAAAACAAAACAAGCGTTGGGAGGGAGCACAGCCAGGACAGCTAGCCCAGCTGGCCAACGGGGTATTCCATACCATGTGATGTCATGCTCAGTATATGAATGATAGGCATGTTCCAGGAAGTAGCGATCAGTACTTGGTTATCAGTCAGTGCGGGTGGTGAGCAACTGCATTGTGCATCACTCATTTTGTATGTTCTATCATCATTATTATTATTATTTTCCCTTTTCTGTTCTATTAAACTGTCTTCATCTCAACCCGTGAGTTTTTCTCACTCTTACCCTTCTGATTCTCTCCCCGTCCCACTGGGGGGGTGGGAGGAGTGAGCGAGCGGCTGTGTGGTATTTGGCTGCCTGCCAGGTTAAACCACGACATCCACTCAGGTGAAAACAGGTCATGCAGACTCTAGAAGAGCTCAGGCCACTAAACTGATCCCTCTTTTGCTTGGGTGGATTGGAAGAGGCTGGTGAGGATGACCAGCCTGTGAGGCCACTTCCTGATGAGAGTATTTACAGCCAGCTGGAGATGGTTTGCTTCATTCTGAGGAAAACCAGAAATACTGTATGGTCAGCTGTATCTGTTGCTTCTCAGCATGATTCTCAGCATTTCTAGTTCAGACAGTACATCCCTGTAACAGAATGAGTGGTGTTAGCATCTCAAAACCATGTTCCATCTACCGTCCTGTTAGCAGGGACTGAGCACGGTATTCGGTCATACAACAGTGTGGAATTTTGTGGAGGTACTGTCAAAAGGAGTGTTTTATTTGTTATTTGTGCTCACATTAACATGGTTCTGTTTTACATCTTGGTCTCACTATTACTTGTACTGGCACAACCAAGAGGTGTGTAGGGCAGTGAGGTGGGGAAATGGAGATACTTATCTATGTTTGCTGCTGAAGGAAATGTATGGGACTCTGCGTCTTGCAGTAGCCTGTATTTTGATCAGGAAAACTCTCCTCACAAAGCACAGACTATTGTGAAGTAACATCCAACTTCACAGCGTGGGAGCAAGAACCTTCATTTTTGTGTTTTTGCTTAGGCATAAAATCGCTGTTTCACAATTCCTCCCTGCCTGCAAAGCCTCGGAGGAAGCTCTGAGGAGGAATGGATAATATTTGCCTGTCTTATGATTTAAGTACTGATATGTGGCTTAAAAACAGAAAAAAATAAGTAATGGGTTTTATTCAGTTTCCTGTAGGTACGTTATTTATTTTAACTCAACAACAAAAGGTCTGGTGAAACTCAAATGAGGATGTCTTTAGCTTTTTCTGGCCACCCAAGGTGAAGTTGTTCTTTGCTCATATTCTGCTTGTGATATTTATAACCTCCTTTGGAGCTGTTATTAACATTTTGCCTGAAACTTTCATTGAAAAATGACTTGTTCTCAAAGATTTTCAGGAAACTATTCAATTTTAGAAGGAATAAACAGATAAATCATGAGCACTTCTATTTCTATCTAAATTTTAATATAATTTTTGGGTTCGAGCCTTTAACACTTTCACTGCCCTGTGTGTTAATTTCCATGAATGTCACTGGGGTGTCGGGGGACTTCGATCTGAGGTCCTCTACATCACTGTCTGTTGTGGTTTAACCTGGCAGGCAGCCAAATACCACGCAGCCGCTCGCTCACTCTCCCCCCTCCCCAGTGGGACGGGAGAGAATCAGAAGGGTAAAAGTGAGAAAAACTCATGGTTTGAGATGAAGCCAGTTTAATAGAACAGAAAAGGGAAAATAATAATAATAATAATGATAGAATATACAAAATGAGTGATGCACAATGCAGTTGCTCATCACCCGCACTGACTGATAACCAAGTACCGATCGCTACTTCCTGGAACATGCCTATCATTCATATACTGAGCATGACATCACATGGTATGGAATACCCCGTTGGCCAGCTGGGCTAGCTGTCCTGGCTGTGCTCCCTCCCAACGCTTGTTTTGTTTTGGTTTGTTTTTTTCTTAAGCTGAATGTCCTTGACTAGCAGGGTACTTAGCAACAACTGAAAACATCAGTGTGTTATCAACATTCTTCTCATACTAAATCCAAAACACAGCACTAGGAAAAAATTTAACTCTATCCCAGCTGAAACCAGGACACCGTCCTTCTCTGCCATTAATCTAATTGACCAACGTCACTACCTTGATGTGCAAGGCATTGCAATGCACATACATGCACAATTGCACAAATCTTGAAACAACAGGATATTCAGAAGCCTCTTGTGTCTTCTGGGCATAAGACCATTCTTTAAAGTCTTTCTTTAGGAAGAATGTATCTAACTCCATGACGGTTTATACCGGAATTGCTTTATGCCATTGCATTATCAAGGCCAGACTTTTTGGCATCAGGTGCCAAACAATCTGCAATAAATTGTTTATTAGTAACTAATTAGTGTCATTCTTTTTATTAAGAATGAAAACATGTTTGGTTGCCTCTAAAATATGAGTGGCATTTTAGGCTGCATTCCTTAGTATTGCAGACCTTACTAGTCTCCAGATTCTCTTTACATCTGGACCTTTAACCTTAGAGTTTAACCTTAATCTGAGAGTTCCTTAGGTTTCTATGACTTTTCTATGCAGTTTTTGCTTTGAGCAGTTAAACTTGGGTACACAGGAAGATGTCTATTTATGACTTCTAGAATATCTCTGACATTCAAATGAATTTGCCAAAATTAATGGGGTGAACAGGGAAAGGTTAAAGTAAGACAAAGACCTAGCTTCTTTATGTCATTACACCTAGTCCATTTTGCAAAGGAAATAATAAAGGGTGGAAATAACCTTGTTATGAAGTCACCAATATTGAGGTATATCTTCATGTGTTTTTGATATCCAATGCTGTATTGTAGTCAGCAGTTCTAGTCTGGACAGTAAGTGAAGCCAAGTTCTGCCCAGCATCCCTTTTAGGAGCCAAATGTCTCTAAGTCTATTGAGAGTTTTGACTACATGGTCATTGAAACTGGCACGTTAGGCACCTGTGTATAGTCTCTCCAGCTTTAGGTGACTTAATCTGGAGCACCAGCCAAGCCACTGGAAATCAGTTTTCTAATGAAAGTATTTATGGCTGCTTGAGATGCTTCTGAACATGAGACACCTGACGAAGAAAGGCAGACATGATCATAGTGAAGCAGTAGGTAGCCAGTTGGATATTTCCTGCGGGAACTGCAGCCTGTGAAAGGGCCCACATTGGAACAGAGAATGTGTGAGGAGGATGGAGTGGCAGAGAGGGGCTGTTATGGACTAACTGTAACTCCCATCCCCATCCCCCTGAGCTGCCTGGGAGGAGAGGAGTCAGAAAGAGTGAAGCTGCGCCTGGGAAGAAGGGGGTGTGTGGGGGGGAAAGTGTTGGTTTTATGTTTGGTTTTGTTTCTTACTACCCAATCGTGAATAAATTAAATTAATTTTCCCCAAGTTGAGTCTGTTTTGCCTGTGACAGTAACTGGTAAGTGATCTCCCTGTCTTTATCTCATCCTGCTTTTCATCCTATTTTCTCCTGCTGTCCTTTGATGAGGGGGAGTGAGAGAGCATCTGGGTGGGAATTTGGCCCTTAGCCAAGGATAACCCACGACAATCTTAAGCAGCAAAAATCTAAAAGAGGTAGCCAGACAGTTATAGGATGTTATTCTTAGGTGTAAGTCTAGTGGAATGGACATGTAGTTAGACATTAATATCTGCATACTGAGGAGCATCCCATTAGACTACTGTGGCAATCCTCCTTTAATACCACGTTGCTGTTATTTAGAAATGATTAGATTGTATAGATAGTCCAAATAAGGTATTTTTGTCAGTTAAAAAATTGTATTGCATATAATTGTAATGAAAATACAAAAGGTCTGTTGTGGTTTAACCTGGCAGGCAGCTAAACACCACACAGCCATTCGCTCACTCCCCCCAAAGTGGGATGGGAGAGAGAATCGGATACAATTGAGATAAAAACAATGTAATAGGACAGAAAAGGAAGGGGAAATAATAATGATGATAAAAGAATATACAAAACAAGTGATGCACAATGCAATTGTTCACCACACGCTGACCGATGCCCAGCCAGTTCCAGAGCAGCGGCCATACCCGCCCCCCACAGCGAGCCCCCCCCTATTTCTGTTTATATGGTATGGAATATCCCTTTGGCCAGTTTGGGTCAGCTGTCCTGGCTGTGTTGCCTCGCAGCTTCTTGTGCACCCCCAGCCTCCTCGCTGGCAGGGCAGTATGAGAAGCTGAAAAGTCCTTGACGTAGTGTAAGCACTGCTCAGCAACACCTAAAACATCAGTGTGTTATCAATGTTATTCTCAACCTAAATCCAAAACACAGCACTATACCAGCTACTAGGAAGAAAATTAACTCTATCTCAGCCAAAGCCAGGATAGGGTCTTAAGGCATAATTCTTGCACATGCTCTGAAAGAAATCAGGAGCAATAGCATTAATTAAAAACTCCTACCACAGTGCAAGGACAGCATAAGGGAGAGAAAGATCAGACAGTTTATATTTGGTTGCTGTTATTTTTAACTAGCTACTGTGTGTATTTAGAATCTGAGCTTCTTTTATTTTCTTTTCTGGAAACGAAAATGTAAATGGGGAGTTTTCATGCCCAAGTTCTTGCCTAAAAACAGATACCTAAAAATGTCAAAGGTTGTGCAGGAATTATATCCAAGTTGGCGAGGATCTGTCAGGTGGAGTAGGTAGGGTAACGTGAGCTTTCAGCTGTGAAGGACCATGACACAATTGCCTCTGAAGCGGGTTTTTTTTTTTCCCCATCAAACCCCTTTCTTCAACTTTTAACCTAGCAGAGACAGATCTGGTTTATCCACTATTACACCCCTAGCAAAGATTTTATTGGTAAGTGTAACCTGTGTGAGCTGTTGTTTATACAGCAATTCACACAAAACTAGGTGTTTTAACAGTTCATTTCCACATATGGTTATATTCTTCTGAGGAAATAATTCTGCTAAGTATCATAACATCTTTAGGGTAGACCTTTACAGTTATAACTTAACCTTTATTTTTTTATTTAGAGGCTTAGACATAAATCAGGCCAAAAATATCTGCAAGCACTCGTGAGATATGAGGATTTATATACAAATAGACTGAAGAAAGGGTGAGAGAGAAAATGCACAGAAAGGGGGTTTGACAGCAATATGATGTTACAGCAGGTCAGTGGGAAGTATCCTGAGCTCCAATGCCATGGGTTAGGTACCATACTGTACACTGCCGCTTATTCCTCACTCATGAAAGTGGTGATGAGGGAAGACTGGGATGAGTTTTTTCTCTGTTTGGACTGATCTCATATTGCAAACTTTCTAAAGTAACCTGCACCATGTGTAACTTAAGCCGGTGAAATTGCCTGTGTTTTCTTTTTCTGTCTTCCTTCGTCTAACATAATGATCACCTATGGGATTGCTAATAACTAGAGTACAGCTGGTTTAGATATGATTAATACTAACATCTTCATGATATGGTGGCCTCAATATGGAACAGCAGAATGATAATCACTATGTATAAACTGAATTTTCCTAGATGTGAGATTAGTACATTTGTTGTCTTTTCACAGAAGTTTCCTCTCTCTTTGTTTTGTATTAATTTTTGTCACTCCTTGTCTGATCTCACTGCCTTTTATCATAGATATTTCTCTACATCTCTCTTCCCTACAAGAAGCCAAGAGCTTTTCACAATCTTTCCTCATTAGTCACACATCAGGCCATTGTGTCCACTCTGCCTGCTGCAAAATAGGAGGGGCCTGATTAAAATCAGTATAAACCCACTTTAGTTAAAACTAAAAAGCAGAAGAAAAGACTCGTTATTTCTGAGCATGTCTGTTCTCTTGAGCACTTCAGTTTGAAAGCGGATGCCCAGGATGTGTTCTTTCAGAATTTTAGGTTGGATCGAGTGGTCGCCTATCTAACAGCATGCCATTTTTAATTCTTCCTTCCCAGGTATTACCAGATAAGAGCTGGACTGAAGATCCCATCCAGGATTCCCCACAGGCTGTTTGCTACTATTGCAGGACAGACAGGTAAGCAGGTCCCAGAAAGGTGTGACATGACTCGAGGTGGGGCAGCACGGAGGAGGAGAGTGTGTGTGGGGAAGGGGTGAGCCTGGATTTGGATCCAAACCTGGATTTCCCTAATGATAAGTGGCTCTTCAGCTCTCTGTTCTGGTATGGGTTTGGGCTGAGTTGGGCTTGAGTTTTGGTGCTTCTGTCTGTCAGAAAAGCAGAGGAAATTCTCACCATCTTATCTGCAAGCAGTCTCTCTTATATGTGGCTTTCCTTGCTGACAATGGAAAGAGTTGGTTTACTATTCTGAGTGATTTCTGGATGAAAATTGTTTCAGTGTGTGGTGGGTTGACCCTGGCTGGATGCCAGGTGCCCACGAAAGCTGCTCTATCACTTGCCCTCCTCAGCTGGACAGAGGAGAGAAAATATATCGAAAGGCTCGTGGGTCGAGATAAGGACAGGAAGAGATCATTCACCAGTTACTGTCACGAGCAAAACAGACTTGACTTGGGGAAATTAATTTAATTTATTACCAATCAAATCACAGTAGGGTACTGTGAAATAAAACCAAATCTTAAAACACCTTCCCCCCACCCGTTCCTTCTTCCTGGGCTTAACTTTACTCCCGATTTTCTCTACCTCCTCCCTCCGAGCAGTGCAGGGGGACGAGGAATGGGGGTTGTGGTCAGTTCATCACACATTGTCTCTGCCGCTCCTTCCTCCTCACACTCTTCCCCTGCTCCAGTATGGGGTCCAACCCATGGGAGACAGTCCTCCACAAACTTCTCCAGCATGGGTCCTTTCCATGGGGTCACAAGTCCTGCCAGCAAACGTGCTCCAGCGTGGGCTCCTCTCTCCAGAGTGACAGGTCCTGCCAGGAACCTGCTCCAGCATGGGCTTCCCCCGGGGCCACAGCCTCCTTCAGGGCACATCCACCTGCTCTGGCATGGGGTCCTCCATGGGCTGCAGGTGGATATCTGCTCCACCATGCACCTCCAAGGGCTGCAGGGGCACAACCTCCATCACCATGGTCTTCACCATGGGCTGCAGGGGAATCTTTGCTCTGGTGCCTCGAGCACCTCCTCCCCCTCCTTCTTCACTGACCTTGGTGTCTGCAGAGTTGTTTCTCTCACATATTCTCACTCCTTTCTCTGGCTGCTGTTCCACAGCAGTTTTTCCCCATCTTAAATACGTTATTACAGAGGCGCTACCACCGTATCCAGAATCCCTTGGAGTTCCTTTGCTCTCTGGAAATGTCCTCAAATTACAGTAGTTTCTGTCATGAGCAGTCTTGAACTAATGAAATACTCTCAGTATGAAGATACCTAGATTTTTACTTTCTAGGGGCAAAACCCCCTCAACCACAAACAACAAAAAACCCAAACTACTCCTATTCTGCATTGAACCAGGGATGGCTATATAATTTAAGGAAGAAACTCAGCTATTTTCTATATTTTTTATTCAGGTTAGTATTTTCTTGTGCCTGATGCATTTTCAGTGTCCCATCTTCTTTCACCTCTGCTAGAAACAATTCGTGTAAAAGCACGGGCAGGAGAGAGGCGAGGCAGGCATTGTGGTTACAGGATTAGCAGCTGACTTTCATAGTGCTAATGCAATCGAGACTGGAGTCTAATAGCTTTATAGTGCTAACATCAAGACAGGGGGTATTTAAGCTGTTAAGGCTTTAAACAGTTTTTCCTTGGCTATCTTCACAAGTACTTCCTAATTGATTTCGTAGGCCTGCAAGAGAGCATCGTTTAATGGGACTGAACTTAAAAGCAAACAGGCCATAATGGTCTTTTTGTTCTCATGTCACTGATCTCTCTCAGTATGGGGATAGCTGGGTTAAGACTAATTAAATTGCTGTGCATGTTTCAATAAGACACCCCTATTAAAGTAGTATTACAATAAAAGAAGGGTGGTATAAAATAGTGAATAAACTCCTACCTCGCCAACAAGAATGAATACAAAATAGGTGGGATTCATGAGTCTGGTTTAAAGGAAATATTTTTAATCTTTTCCTTATCAGGTTCATAGGATCTATGAGAACTGAGAATATGTTTTGAAAACAATTATGTAAATTTATAAAGTAAAATCTGTGAATATATGCAGTAATAAAATATATAAAATATGTAAATATATAAAATAAATAAGAGGTAGTATTTGTCTTCCAGTACATGTGGCCTTTTATTTTTATTAAATTTTGCAGGATTTACAGTAAAACCATGGGAACTAACAGCATTAGCGATGTTTACTTCCCACTAGATGTTTTCAGCAACAGAGGCCAAAAAAAAGTAGTTTTCAACAATTCAGCAGAGGGGAAGCTGAAGCTTGTATCAGGCATTCCCTTGGTGGTTGCCAGCCAAGTCTGAACAACAAGGACTCTATCCATGGCGCAGGACCGACAGGTTGTACAGGAAGCCTTGATGACCTACTACATGGTCCACATGTTGGCCGCATCCTGTCTACATTGTGGGCATAGAATGGGCTATGTGCCCCAGTCGAAGCAAAGGGGAGCTGTGCTGGAGTCCAGTAGCCCCTGTGGTTTGGTCACTTAGGTCATCAAGGCTGCACATTAGCTTGTATTGAGTCAGGCTGTATGAACATAAATAGGCCGTGTAGCATATATACATATGCACATATATATATTTTTATAAATTATATACATTTCATTCATACTCCAAAGCATTTTTAGCAAGGTGGGTTTCCTTAAAGACAAGAGAAGACTGGTGGCTGGTGACTTGTTCAGCAATGAAAAGGAGAGAGGGAACAAGACTTGTTGTGCACAGTCTTTAGTTGCTCTCATGCAGGTTTTCAACCCCCATGAAATTTAGCTTCCTGTCTTTGAATAGATATCATGACTGATGCAGCCTGCTTTTGGCTTATAAGGAACAAATTATGCTCTCTGCTTGTTTTTGTGCAGCTCATAACAGCACATACTTCATTCGCCTCAGCATTAGTTCTGCAGGGCTGAGCTAATGCAGACATATCTTAAAGCTAAACTCCTTTCTAAGTGGATTTATGGGGCTTTTGCCTCCGGTGCTCTTCAGCATCACGGCTTGTTAAAGTTGCCATGTGATGGTGTCCACCTGCAGCATGCAGTGGACTGAATCTGCCTGACTCAAGCACAAACAGCTAAAGGAATGGGGAAAGTGAATATGCCATCTCACAGTAGCACGTTTGTATAATTAGCTCTTTGGCTGAGTTGTTTTGTGATCCACTATGTGTCTTCCATAAGTTTTTAGGCTACTGTATAAATTCTGGGACAAGGATTCATAGAAGTTATGAATACACAGTCATTCAGTGATTTCCAGGCTATAGATACAAAATGAAAGACTGCAGGAACTTATCTTAAAAATGTTTCTTTAAAACATTTTTATTTTAAAGTTTACCCATAAGCACACAAAATCATTGGTAAAACACCGGGAGATATAACACTGGTCAGCAACAGTTAGGATTAGCTGTTTTATCTTGATTTTCTGCACCACCTGAAAGAGTGGAGAATGGTAGAGACCAGGAGAACAGTATAGGTGAGGATTACTTAAGGAAGATGGTATGCATGGGGTAAATCTTAGCAGCATTATTGCCTACAAAGAATATGAGAGTGAATTACATTGTTGAAGATGCCAGCTAAGCCAAATCTCAGGAAAAGTACAAATTTTAATTTCCTCTGCAGTGTTTTGCAGTAGTCTGCGCACCACCTGGATGCATTACTTTTTTTGAGAGAGAATTATTCTTTATTAGCGAAAGTTTCAGTCAGGTTTTTTTTGTAAGTTCTGTTTTTAGACCCACTATGCCTCATTCTCACATACTGCAATCACGGATAGCTGCTTGCCAATCAGCTTGCCTAGCTGTTTACCTTACAGGCCAAGGAAATGTTTTTGGTGGGTGAACATTAAGCAAAAAATTATTTTGCGTGGCATATAACTAAAGAAATCAGTTAGGACTTTGATTTGTGTCCAGATTTCCTTTGTTTCTCCCATCTAGAAGTACTGCATTACCCATTTTCAAAACTTTTCAAACAGACAAATATTTTTGAAAACTTGGCCTGAAAATCTAATTGCAAGGAATATAAAGTATTTAAGAAAAATTATTACCTGCCAGGCTAATCTTTATTAAATCGTAGCAGTGTTCCACCTAATTTTAGTAAGTTAAATTGGGTTATTGTCTAAGAGTGCAGAAAGCCAAAGACAGCCAAGGAATATGGTTCTTTCTTCATCTATCTCATGTAAGGCAGGGGAGATAAGATGCAATATTTGTTCCAGACAAGTCAAGAAAAAGTAGCTGTGACTGCCATTACACATTAACTCTCTTGATTGGTGATGTAGAGGTGTTTCATGTGCACACAGTTTGATGCTTTCTCATAAAATGGAATATCTGACATTAGGTGACAAGAAAAAATTAGCATGATTTAAATTGTGATGTGCAAAAAGGAAGGTAGGAGAGAGTATCAAAAAATGAAGAACATTGCTGTAACCTGTGTCTGCATTGTGCTATACAAGATCATGATCGCCCACACTGAATGCCTTTTCCTATAAATTAAATGTTGATCTGTGACTACCTCGCACCTAAGACCTAATTTGAAGGGTTATTTATGTTTCTGATATGCTCCTTAATGAACTGTTTGTGCCTGTTTTTAATAAACAATTAGTGATCCTAATCTCTTTATTAGTATTTGGATATCTCAAAGAAGTTCCTGGTGAAGGAATTCTACTTTGATTATTAAAGAAAAACCTTTTCTTGTAAATGGCTTCTTAATGCAGTCAAAACAAGAATTTGCAGTTAGTCGCTCATTAGAGCAAGAAGAAACAGCACCATGACTTGTGGAACAGTATGAAATTGCAGTCATTAGTTTCAATAACTTTTTGAAAGGTAATTTCTGCCTCCATTAAGTGAAGATAAGCTTACTGCTTTTGAAGCATGAGAAAAGGGGGGAGAGACTCATGCTTTAGCAAACACATGGTTTTGTCTTCAAAGCTTATTAAAGTAATCTGAAAATAAATACGTATTTTATATATAAAATAAAGCATACATGACAAATACAAATTATATCTAGAGGGGACCTTACTGTGAGAGAAGTTATTTTGGGGATGACTTGTCTTAGAAAACTTCATTAGCTCTGAAATCATAAGAGATGGTCAGACATTTTAAGAATTGTTAATTCACATTCTAAACAGAACTAATTCCATGATATTCCAAGAGAAAAGAAGAAAGAAACAGAGAAGAAAGATGAAAAAGAGTAAATCGAAGATATCTCTGACTGACGTGCTACTTCTGTGTTCATGTCTTAATCCTCTTCCAGTCCAGGCCTTTCATAAATGGCTCAAAGGATGGAAGCTGAAAAGATGTATTTGTGGCTGGGAGATTTTCCATTGCAGACCCTGAACTATGCAGGACAACCTCCCTTCCCCCCTCCAGAAGCTGGGGCAGATCACACAGATGGTAGTGGAGTTGGCCACAATCTTGGAGATGTTGAACAGCATCCCAACACAAAATTGAGACCTGGTCAATGGAGAAGGCCAGAACTAGGAAGGGCCTGTAAGCACCAACACATACCACAAGTTTCTTTCCCTGGGTAATTAAGTCTGAGACACAAAACTTCATTGTCAGTGGCCACGTGAAGGTCTGGCAGAACCAGAATCCACTTGTTCAGATGCAGAGAGCCAATACAGTATTTCTGCTGCTAGAGGCCAAGAATGAACTTCAGCTTTGTGGTTAAATAGGCCATACCATAAGCTTTTTCCTTCCTGCCACTCCAGTGTGAATTGGACCTTCACAGAGCTCTCTTCTCTTCCAGGTTTACTTACGTGTCTTTGATTTCCCCACACAGTGATCCTTGCTGCCTTCAGTCTAATGTAAGGTTCAATCTTGCAAGTCCTTTAAAATCCATCACTGCTCTAAACATTGAATAGTCATTTACACTAATTCAGTAGGTAAATTGCATACAGACACCTGTTTCCTCCTGTTCTACACTGATGAAAAACTATGAGGTATCCTATTGTGATGTCCCGTACTTTACTCAGGGAATTTTCTCATCTGAATTAATATTTGGAATAAATACATGGAGTGTCAGCTACGCACTGACAGCTGACGCAGTTAGGTGACACAACAAATGAATATTTGCTCACCTAAGTTTCCGAAGTGCAGAATTATTTTCAGATGTGAATTCTCTGCCTTACAGAACTGGCAATGAATAAGCACACATTGTTGACTCATGTTGAGCTTCTCATCAACCAACACCCAGAAGTCCTTCTCCTCAGGGCTGCTCTCAATCCATTGTCTGTCCAGCCTGTATTTGTGCTTGGGATTGCCCCGACCCAGATGCAGGACCTTGCACTTGGCCTTGTTGAACTTAATGAGGTTTGCACAGGCCCACTTCTCAAGCCCATCGAGGTCCCTCTGGATGGCATCCCTTCAGTCCAGTGTGTCAATCACACCACACAGCTTGGTGTCATCAGCAAACTTGCTGAGGCTGCACTCAATCCCACTGTCCATGTTACCGACAAAGATGTTAAACAGTGCCAGTCCCAATACCGACCCCTGAGGAACGCCACTCATCTCTGGTCTCCACCTGGACATCGAGCCGTTGACCGCAACTCTTTGAGTGTGACTGTCTAGCCAATTCCTTATCCACCGAGTAGTCCATCCTTCAAATCCATGTCTCTCCAATTTAGAGACAAGGATGTCGTGTGGGACAGTGTCAAATGCTTTGCACAAGTCCAGGTAGATGATGTCAATTGCTCTTCCTTTTCCCACCAACGCTGTAACCCCATCATAGAAGGCCACCAAGTTTGTCAGGCACAATTTGTCCTTAGTGAAGCCATGCTGGCTGTCACCAATCACCTCCTTATTTTCCATGTGCCTTAGCATAGTTTCCAGGAGGAACTGCTCCATGATCTTGGTGGGCACAGAGGTCAGACTGACTGGCCTGT
>NW_009208574.1:0-8478 GCF_000690835.1 Fulmarus glacialis
CCCAAACTATTCTATGACTCTATGATTTCCCCACAAAAACACCTCTGTTTTAAAACTGGTCTGCCCAAATCGTCGTGGTGTTTTAGCTCTTTGCTGATCTGTCCAGGTCTTCAGCTCAGAAGTAAGCAGCCTAGTAAACCATTCTAAATATGGGTGATCCGTGGCTTTTTTCTTTTTCAGGAAAATATCTACAGCTACCACTGTTAACATTATTTCCTTACAGAACACTTGTTTTGGTTTTTTGTTTTGTTTTGTTTTGGTTTGGTTTGGTTTGGTTTGGTTTGGTTTGGTTTCTTTCATGACACACAGTTTTTAAATACTTTTCTTGACTGAAATTGAAAATTACTGTTGGACAGATCTTTCTATAATATCAGTCTCCCTCATCTTGTGATTAGACAGGTGTTATTCACATTAAAGAACATTTATTTCTTACTCAAATGCACAGGAACTTCACTAGGAAAAGGATATTTGCACATGAGTAGAAAATATCAAAAACCTATACAAATAATATTTATTAGACCTTCTGAATCAGGGGAAACACCATCTGCTTGTTAGATACAGCTTTCTATGAAAGAATATGCAACAAATAATTTGTGGAGACTTTATTCTTCATGACTCAGCTAAATAAGGAATGCTGTGTTTTCTTCTCGCAATTTATAACGAGAACAAAAAGCCCAAACTGTTGAAAAAAGACATTTATGTTTTTTAAATGTACTACTTCAGCAATTTCTAGGGAGTATAAGTGTGAATAAATGCAATAACTTAAGTTCACAGTGTTTACTGTGGCATAATAACACTGGCGTTGAATGAATTTGGTAGGAGAGACAAAGGAAATAAATTGCTGAAAATGCAATTAGAAATGTGACATAGTGTTTTAGAATAAGAAGCAAAAAATATCAGTGTGATGGTGAACATAGTGATTTTGTTTGTGACACCTTTTAACTTCAGAATACATTATAGCATACTTGCAATTATGCAATATTTATGAGATTCATTTCTTTTTCTAAGATCCAATGCCTTTGACTTGTGCACAAACTAGATGACATCCATGCACAGTTGATGTAGCGCTTCTTTTGCACAATAGACATGCATCCTTAATACACATTTCATTGATCTGATACTAAAAGAGAATTAGTCAATTTAAAGAGACATTGTCAACCCTTCACTTTTCAATTTACATCTTCCCTTATTGGCACAAATATCAATTCAGTATAAGATTCAACTTTATTTTTGAATTGCATTTCTCAAGTCATGAGCTTTCACTTTTCTTTCTTCACTTACTAAAACTGACAAGTATAATTTGTCTGCAGATTAAATGAAATCATGTATTGAATTTGGTATTGATCCATTATCAGTACAGGCAAGAAGATTGCAAAAATTGTTTCCATTAAAATTCTGCTTTTGTTTCAAAATCTCTGTAAGTTTTAGGCTCCCCAATTTATAAATATACAAAATGGTGTGTGTGTTTCAGCTGGGGGAATCCATAAGGAAGGGGGAAATAGTAATTCTGAACAGATAGCAGCTCTCTGAGATGCAGAAATACCTGTTGATTGCATTAATAAATAATGTTTCATGGGATATGCCAAGATAAAGACCATCACTTTAGAACAATAGTTTAACTGGGAAAAACAAAGAAGCAGATTGAGGGAAGAACATTTCTACATTAAGTGGACTATTCTGAGTAAGGCTATTCAGAATTTTCTTAACAAAAATTTTTTTCTCAGGGGCAGATATTTTTGGTGAAATTTATTAATTTTTTTCAAGTTTTCATCAGGGTGGTCTTTTTGGTACATAACTTTGACCACTAGTAACAAGAGTAGAAGTTCCTACAGTACAAGAGGTTTGCCCTGGAATTTGCTTTTTTCACTCCAGTGAAAAATTAAACAAGTGTTGAAATCTCAAAAGCTGCTATACAGTCATGTCTGTAGAGATTTAATTTTTAATAATTACCCCTGATTATTTCTAAATAGTAGATTTCACTAGGAAATCGAACATCATCACAGAAAGCACATTATATAAGAGCTGTTTGGAACAGTTACAGAAGGAGGGGTACTAGCCTCCATTCACAGTCTTCATAACCACCTTTATACTTAAAAAATGAGAGAAGAGATGGTCCAGAAGCCTCGGGAGTAATTCCAGGACACAGTGGCAATAGTGGACTGAAGAAGTGAGTGAATTTGGTTCAGGTTGAAGGCTGACCTGTGCCCATAGATAAGCCCACACTGTGAACTAGGATTGATTTTGTCAGTTTCTGGTTCTATATAAAGACTCTTCACTGAGAAAAAGCAGGCTGAGGTTTAGCAATATGAATCAGAAATGTCTTGGTCCAAACACCCCAAACACACAGGAGTTAAACACAGGGGTACAAAAGTCAAGCTAGTATAGGTCAATTTTTTATCAGTGCTTTGAATGGTAAAACAAATTATTTGCAGTAGCTTTGAACTTGCATAAGAAATTACCAGGACTTTGATATCTACTCATTTGAAGCAATGAAAGGCAAAACAGAAGTTTTAGTGCATAACAGAAGAACAGTTTAATACAACTTTTTTTATGGTGAGTTAGACAAACCTTCCACTCTGGAGCCTTGCAGGAAGATAAATTGCAATAATGACAATAAATGCTGAAAAATAATTTTGACTGTCTGTAGTTCTGCCCAGCCTCGGGCAAGACATTTAGTCTTTCATTATTTATAAATGCAGACCTGTGAGATAAACAAGTGGTATCACACACAGGTAATGTTCCTTAAGTAGCGTGCAAGGTGGTGTTATACATAATGAGTAGGTTTTTTCAGTGCATACTTAACAATCGAAATAAACGCTTTTATCTCTCATTGCTTACACAGATAAGATTTAATGAGAAAGAATAATAATAACAGAGTGAAATATGTAAACATATACAAAATGGAATGTGTTTTCCAATCCTTGCATTGAAAAAGCTCCCACTGAAAGGAGCTTGTATAAAATAAAGACCGAGCAATAACTCTTGAGGGTGACTCCAATATCCAATATTTACTTGAATAGGGCTGAAGTGCATAGAAGAAAACTACTGAAAAAGAGAATGGGATGGATTGTCCTTTTTTATAGGCCCCTGTGAGAATTTTTCAACCCATGGGTAGTGACTTTAAAGTACATCTACAGTTTTTATGTGTTATAGTCTTTTAAAATGTATTTCAGTTCACAACGGGCTGCAGCATTTTATAGGTATTGGTATATTACTATACAACATCACATGGTTTTGTCAGCTATTCACATGGATGTCTCATTAAAATTGTGTAACCATTTTAGTTAAATGGAGGTGAAAAATGTATTCACTTCTGTTCTGCTCCTTAAATTTAACATTTGATTAACTCAGATGGTAAGTAAGTTCATATCTCCTAGTGCTTTTGGGAGACTTGTGTGTGTTTATATTTACACTTGACGTTCTGTCATCCTTTCCACATTATTTCTCTGTGTTTGTTTCCAATCCTGTGAGCTTAACAGGCAGCAAAGTTGTAAAATCACATGTCCCAAGAGCTAAGTGGGGACTCAGTTCAAATTTGTTGACGTCAAAGTCTTTAAGTGGAAAGCAGTTTGATATACATACAGTTTTCTATTTCAGATTACACTCCAGTGACATGTTTTGGTTGTGACTGACTTGCACTAGGCATTACAAAGATGTAAAATGTGTTGATTAAATAATCTAAAGACAAAGTCAAAACAACTTTCATATATGAGGATGAATAAGAACCTCACTGGCTGCCTTTGCCTATAGTTTTACCCCGGATGGCTTTTTGAAAACTGATCTCTTTGACTACATGTTATGTAAATAATGTTCTTGGACATTTCAGTATGAAACGTCTCCATAACTGACTATTTATAATGAGCAAAAATAATAACCGTTTTGCTGCAAATTTCCATGATTAAGAAAATAACTTTTCTTGCAAAATTGAATTTACAGCAACAACATTGGAAATTGTTGCTGGATTGAGACAAATTCTGTAATTACATTGAATTTCCTTATGAAATTTATTTCCTGGCTGCAGTCAAGCTATATGATAAATAACAAGTATATCTAGCCAACAGCTAATCTCAGAACCTTAGTGATAGGGATGGGCTTTTTGCTTGATCTTACTGACAGGTGAAATAGTTTCCTTTGGGTACAGAGAGTTTGAGATTGCTAAAGGCTTCTCCAACTACTGATAACTGAGCATTTGATGCTAATTTTTTTTTTTTTTCTTGAATTGTAAAAGGATTTATAACAAGTTAATAAATGTTTGACATTTAGAAATGTACATTGAGCAATCAGTGACTGGAAATAAGATTATACAGAAAATGGCTAATACATCTTAACTGTATTGTAATAACCTAACACAATAAAAATACTCCCTCCCCTGCTGATTTTTCTTCTGTCATCTGGTAAAAAGCAGAGCAGTGCGGCAACATACAGCTCTCCCCTCTGACCTTACTTTGCAGTAAGAACCATTCAACTAGGATGATAATGATAGCATAGGTACAGAAGAGGAAAATAGGGAAAAATCATAAAGCAAAGGTAGCAAATGTCAAACTGACAAGACTTTTATGTATCACAAAGCCCACAGAGGAAAAATGTCTTGTCTTAGTAAATCTGCCTCTTTCACTACAGCATATATGTCTAAAGAGCATTGACTGCTGCAGCACACTGGACTAGCAAAGGAACTCAACTGTAACTGTACCATGTAACTGAAATTGCTCATTGCAAATGAAAATGACTTTCGGTCAAGAAGAGTGATAGGTGTGCTATCAAACAATCTAATAAAATCTATTCCTTTCCTTCACCAGCCAAGGTTTTCTGGGAAGGAGCTTCATAGAAGGCAAGCACAGTCCTGTCTCTCATACTCAACTAAGAAATCAATTATAGCTACTCATTATGCAAAACATGTTGTATTTTAAAATGCCCTGTCAGAAACAAGGAAGTAATATTATTTGATTTCCAAAAATAAAGTGCAAAAGAAAAAAGTGCAGTTGAAGTAGCAGTATAGTACACTATTCTATGATGCAATTTGACCCTGATGTGTCCTACACCACCAACTTAATTTCAGATTTTCAAAATTCACAGTTACACAAGTAACTATATAAACGATGTTAAATAATATCAGCTATAGCATTTCCTGTTGTGGATTTTTGCTGGAAAACTAACTTTACAGCAGGTATTCTCCATATTCACCTAAAGGCTATCTGTGCACTCAGGGAAATATTTTATTACATTATTTCATCACTAATGTTCTCGATCTGATTATCTTCCAAATGTGAGCATAGATATATTTCATGGAAACCAGCTCAACAACAGTATAAACAATATCTGCAAATTGCAAAGAACATTTTTCAATCCAAGACCCACCAAACACTGATGTGTACTCAAATATACAATCCTCCTGGAAACTTCATTCATATTGAAGCAAAAAATACCAAAGAGAACAATTTCAGCATTTCAGTTTGTCTGGAGGTTTTTCCTAAATGGAAATTAAATATATATGCACATTTTTCCATAAAGCTGTGGTTCCCTAGTTCTGAATATTCTGTACTCATTTATACATGTGAAGATTGGTATAAATTATATCTACTGTCAGCATGAGCTTTTTTTTTAAAAAAAAAAAAATCAGAATATGCACTTTGATGGAAAAGGAGAAAGAAAAGCCTATAGATATAATATTAGAGAGGAATTGGAATCTCATGTTCTTGAGGCATCGATTTATGAGAAGGGATAAAGGAACCACTTACATGCCCCTGCAAATGCAGTGCTTGGGAGTATTTTATTGGTAGTTGAATAGCTGACATGGCTTAAAACACGCTCCATGTTTTATAAAGGAATCCAGCCAAACAATGTATTCATTTTCTCTTCTCAAAACAGCACAATAAGTATTGGGTCACCTTTTCCATCAGGGGTTAAAGAAGAGGTGAAGAAAGCCTAAAATGAGACCTTAAGTAAAGGTATACAAACCTGGCCTTCACCATTGTGAGTCCCCTTTGTGGTCAGGTTCCTTCTTTTGCTTTTACCATAAACCTGCTTTACACTCAGCATTACAGGGTTCAGAAGCAATCTTTTATTTAGAAAACACAACAGAAAATACTCAAATGGTTTTGCCTCTCTTCCAGTCTGTCATCACATGGTTTCTGTTCAACTTTGCTCTCCAAAAGAATCTTCACTGTTGGTTGACTGTGACAATTTAAATAATCTTGAAAGGTAACCATTATTTAAGCAAAATCTCTAGTTTTAACAGGAGATATAGAAAATTCTTACAATTCACAAACCACAAGAACTGGACAAGAATCAGAATTTCATTTCCAAAAAAATGCCAATATTTGATTTTAGAACCATTCAAACATGTTTTCAGAACCAAAGAAATACTTAAATTCTATATAATGTGGACCTTTTTTTTTGTACAAAAGTAAAACCAAAGTGAATTTCAATGTCTCTATTAAGAGAATATGGACATAGCCTTGAAAACATACAGACTTTTCTAATTTAAAAAATGTTGACATACACCAGTACAAAATATTTTAATCTTATTAATTTTTTTAAAGGAAAATGAGGACTGTTTAAAAAAAAAATTGAGACAGTATCATTTTGACAAGAATTTATTTCCGTACTTGGACTTCCATGCTGTAGCCTGCCAAAACTTCAAGCAAGTTTCCATAGGTATCTTTCAAAATTAAATTTTCATGAAAAGTAATTATTCTCAATAGACTTTTAACACAGTATCAAAAATAATTATACCTAGTTAGCAGGACCCACAATTTGAGGAAAAATTCTGGAACCTATTTTTACGTTGTCAGTCAAATGCTTCATATACTTCACAGCTCTCCTTCCTGACTATTCACTTACAGAAATTGATAACTCAGGTAATGCATACTTCTACTTTTAAGAAAACACTGCCTTTCAAGCTTTATCTTACAAGATGTTCATGCATGCAGTTGATACCATGAGTTTTCCTCTAGTCACAACCTCCTTTTCTGAAGTAGGGAAAAGATCCCAACCCCCTATGTAGTCCAATTATCCAGAAAGTTATTGTGTGCCTTTCACTCCTAGTGATTTCAGTAAAAAAATTAAAGAACCTATGAGGCATTTTTACAATGGCTGTAGTCAGGTATAGCTATTTTGCCAGATATCCTTTACAGTCATTGGAAGCATTCTGGGGTTTGTAGTTTTTTTGAGAGGGAGTGTGATTCTGGGAAACCTTAATTCAGGTGCTCCGAGAAGAACCTCTTTTCTCTACTGACTGCAGAAGAGCCTAAGGACATTAACATTTATAGTTCAAAAATACTTCACAAAAAGTGCCTATCACTTCACAGTACCAAATCTGACACTAATTTTCTTCATGTTTGTTCATTTAGTTTGATGTAAATGGAAAAAAAAAAACAAACAACTATAAGCATGTTTTTGCTTTAACAAAGTTCTTAAACACCTGCATATCTTCACTCTGACATAAGCAGAAAAAAATTCTTGCTTGACCAACCTGATCTCCTCCTATGACCAGGTGACCTGCTTAGTGGATGAGGGAAAGGCTGTGGATGTTGTCTACCTAGACTTCACTAAAACCCTTGACACCGTTTCCCACAGCATTCTCCTGAAGAAACTGGCTGCTCATGGCTTGGATGGGCGTACTTTTTGCTGAGTAAAAAACTTGCTGGATGGCTGGGCCCAAAGAGTTGTGGTGAATGGATTTAAATCCAGTTGGTGGCCGGTCAAAAGTGGTGTTCCCCAGGGCTCAGTATTGGGACCAATTCTGTTTGATCTCTTTATCAATGATCTGGATGAGGGGATCAAGTGCTCCCTCAGTAAGTTTGCAGACAACACCAAGTTGGGCGGGAGTGTTGATCTGCTCGAGGGTAGGAAGGCTCTGCAGAGGGACCTGGACAGGCTGGATTGGTGGGCTGAGGCCAGCTGTATGAAGTTTAACAAGGCCAAGTGCCGGGTCCTGCACTTGGGCCACAACAACCCCATGCAACGCTACAGGCTTGGGGAAGAGTGGCTGGAAAGCTGCCCAGAGGAAAAGGACCTGGGGGTGCTGGTTGACAGCCGGCTGAACGTGAGCCGGCAGTGTGCCCAGGTGGCCAAGAAGGCCAATGGCATCCTGGCCTGTATCAGAAATAGTGTGGCCATCAGGAGGAGGGAGGTGATCATGCCCCTGTACTCGGCCCTGGTGAGGCCGCACCTCGAATCCTGTGTTCAGTTTTGGGCCCCTCACTACAAGAAAGTCATTGAGGTGCTGGAGCGTGTCCAAAGAAAGGCAACAAAGCTGGTGGAGGATCTGGAGAATAAGTCTTATGAGGAGCAGCTGAGGGAACTGGGGCTGTTTAGTCTGGAGAAAAGGAGGCTGAGGGGAGACCTTATCACTCTCTACAACTGCCTGAAAGGTGGTTGTAGTGAGGTGGGTGTCTGTCTCTTCTTCCAAGTAACTAGCGATAGGATGAGAGGAAATGGCCTCAAGTTGCACCAGGGGAGGTTTAGATTGGACATTAG
>NW_009208574.1:8507-14336 GCF_000690835.1 Fulmarus glacialis
TGAGTCACCATCCCTGGAAGTATTTAAAAGATGTGTAGATGAGGTGCTTAGGGACGTGGTTTAGTGGTGAACTTGGCAGTGCTAGGTTAACTGTTGGACTCGTTGATCTTAAAGTTCTTTTCCAACCTAAATGATTTTATGATTCTGTGATTTCATGGTCCAAGCTAAAAAGCATAATTTGTCTTCCGTTCTGAATTTTCATATCTGCTCTCCTCATCAAACCCAAGCAGCTCAGGCTCAGGGTTCAGGCTGAAAAGAAAAATCCCACACACACATTCTTACATTTAGAAGGAGTTTCCCTAATCTTTAGAACCTCTCCTGGGTTCAGAGACAAAGTGGACTAGATTTGAGTTTTCATCTTCAATTCAGAGATGCTCATTAGAGGAAATGGCCAATTTAGAAGATCGAGGGATAAATTCACATGAATGTTAACAGGTGCAACTCCATTGACTTTAATGAATTCAAACTTACCTATGCCAGACATGTATTTGCCTCAAGAGTCTAATAGAAACAGGAAAATATATTATTTAAATTTAAAAAAAAGTGAAAAGATATAGCTTAATGTCCTGGTGTTATCATTTATTTTTAATTAAGGAGAGAAGTTTATAACTCTTCTACTGTGTGGCACATTTAACAGCTACTTCGTAGCTGACTGTGTCTCATTTTAAGACCTTCATGGTCCCTTATTCTTTATTTTTAAGTGTATTAAGTAAACAGAATGCTGTGAGATGGATCACCAGTCATCTTGTATTTGCTATTTATTTTACTTCTATGTACCAGGAGCTACTGCAGTTCCTCCACAGCCGTTCTTTCATCCTTTTCACTGAAATTAACACTTTTCTAATTTTCTTTTCTAGTTTTCTTTTTCTACTTCACCTTCTGGCTAGCAGGCACAGTCTAAAAATGTTTATTGCCACAACCAAGAGTTATTTGCATGTTCCAGAGGTAAACCTTTGCTGAAGACGCTGTGGGTCTGGAAGGCTACAGCATCATCCTGAAAATGCAGTGTCACTGTGACACTGTGCCTAGGCATACCCAAGCACTCCTGCTATGCACCTTCCCTCACGGACTTTCTGGATGCAACCAAAACTCACCCTGTGGTAGCTGAATTTCTATTAGTGACAGATTTAGCCAGGTTAAGGTTAAGGCTAATCCAAACATTTATAACTTTGTTAAAGCTGTAGATATGTCTGAAATATAACAGAGTAGAAAACATGCTAGAGGCACCTGGG
The DNA here is from genome assembly GCF_000690835.1 of Fulmarus glacialis. Lineage (NCBI taxonomy): Eukaryota > Metazoa > Chordata > Aves > Procellariiformes > Procellariidae > Fulmarus > Fulmarus glacialis. The sequence continues at coordinate 9,740 of NW_009208574.1, forward strand.
ACAACAAAATAGCATAGTCCCAAATTATCCCAGGTAGTTAACACCTTTGATATCCATGAGAGATAGGTGCCCCTGCCTCAGGGGCAACTGTGGTATAAAAAATGTTGAATTAAAAAAAGGTTTACTAAATAGTTGGTGTTTAATATATTAAAAAGAAATAAAGTTGGTAATTGAAATAATTTTAAAATATTGTATTATCACTTATTACTGTTAAGTGTTTGTGACTTTATTAGTAATAAAGTTCATTAGTTTTAGTGGTTAATTGCACTCTTTATCAGTATATATTTGTATACATATCAATATATCCTGCCAATACCAGATCATATTTTCTCTCTTTGTAATTTTGACACAGCAGTACTTGATAGAGATAAAAAGCCAGTAAAATAATCCATTAAAGATTCAGATTTTAGTTTTCAAATTTCTAGCAGCTCTAACATCAATTCCTAGGTTCTTTTTCACATCAATAATTTCAAAAACTTATGCATATTTTTTTAAGATCACTGGATATCTCACTTCCATAAAATGTCCTAAAAAGCTGTTTGCTTACTGGATGTATAGTGTGATCAGTAAAACTTTCACTGGAGAGCCTAAAAGTGTTTAGTCTACTGCTCTCAAAACAGAGAGCTAGTTAGCCAAATCATTTTCAAGTACAGTTTTGCCTACAGGTTGTCAAAGATTTCTTTTCTCCACTACAAAAACTATTTCTTAAAATCAAGCCATAAGTCCTAACAAAGAACATGGTGACAATTTTGCTTTACTTTCATTAATCTTTCATAATGGTGTAGATTACAGTTTCAACATTATTCTCTGTTCTTTTTGTGGGGATTGTTTTGTGTTGGTTTTTTTTCCCCTATTACTTCTTATACATTCTAAATATAGCTTAAATTGTAATGATATTAATGATCTGCTTTCTATATTAGAAATTTGCAAGCAGAAATCTTGTTTACTTCAAAGGAAAAAACAAACAAACAAAAAAAGGTATTATCTTAAGTAGGTAGTATACTTTTACATAAAATTTCCCATCCATTTCAGTTTCCCAACCATTTCAATCTCTGTATTATCCAGATAAAGCAGCTCTTTGCTCTGCCATATATGCAGTAATATCCGTTTTATTACAAGTGGTTATCTTTAACCATCTTAGAGATTTGCTTATGGTGACAGTTCTTTGATTTGTAAATTATTTGTTGTATTGCAAGTCTTGAAAAATATAATTTTTTGCGGAGTCTGAAATTGAATAAAAAGTATTTTCAAATTAAGAGTTAAACCTCTGTTAGGATTGAATTATTGTGGACCATACATTAAGGTAAAAGAGACAATGACAATGCTGCATATATCCCTGGATATAATATAACAAACCCAGAAATTCAGAAATAATGTTGAATTTAGAAGAAACCCAAACACAATGCACTACATAAATACATAGTTAGGCATCAAACAGTTTGAGAGAAGATCTGAAAGACATACTGAAGATAACGCTATTATCATGATTAAGACATTTTTGCATTTGCAGATCCACATTAGAAAAAAATATTTTGAAATGCAGTTAATTTGCCTTTGCTGCACTTACTCCATTTTATCACTGTGTCCAAGTTCCGTGTTGCTTGCATATTCTTACATCCATCTATTTATCTTAAAAAATGTTTGGATTTTTTTAGATTAACAGTAACTCTAGGTTCCCCATAGTTTCAATAATAGATTGAGCATAATTATGAGGTGCATATTACTTTAAATTACTCTATGTATACATGTACATACCTAATATATGCACAGCTTTATTTTAACATTGACTCCAGGGCATATCATAGTTTAGGGGTTTTTTTATATAATTACTAAACAATAACTCATCACAGTTCTTTTACCCCTCAAATACTAAGTAACTTTAATGATATTTAAATAGCTTATATGGCTAGTTTCATCTCATACTGAAGAAGGCCAGTGAATTTTAAATCCTAGGGTTAGTAGGACAGTGTTGTTTCTGAAACTTACTACCACCAGAAAATTTTCAAATGGGGAAAATATTGTTAAATTCCAGAAAATCTTTTCCAGAAATTGACAGGGTCACCAGTGGGAAAACATGTGGCATAGAAAACTCCAGCTGAAATTGTTCAATTCTGATATAGGTGTCAGCAAATCTAGTTTTTAATTATCGTAAGTTAAAGATCATATGTATTTTTAGATTATTAATGAATTAATTCCAGATAAAAAGACTGTATATTCAGGGAGAAAAGGCTGGAGACTTCCTAGAGAAGGGTGGTTGCTGCTCTATCTCCAACAGAGACAGGAGGTTGCCCTGTTGGGAGGCATAAGAGAAAAAACGTACAACGGAAAAGTGCACGTCAGGGTCCCACATTTTGTTCTGGAAAATCTCATACAGTAAAACAGGGCACATGTTGTCCTTCACATTTAAAGCATAGTAGGCTTGTTTAACCTTCAGCACACTGACTTGGACCAATAGACTATACCATTAAACTGAACAGAACCAAGACATTGACTCAATTGCTCACCTGCATCAGTCCCACCACATAACTGCTGGTGTGTTTCCTTCCATTACTTTTGCCAAAAAACATTCTTGAGATAACGCCCAGCCACCAGACGAGAATATCAGGTACCTTGAATCATTTCCAGTACACAATATGAACAAATGTCAATCACCTTTTGTCCCTCAATCCTACAAATCCTGAAATGAAAACAGCACACAGAAAATAATATTTATATACTACAGTTCCAGGAGCATCATATGTAGCCCAGAAAGCCAAGTGCAATTCAGTCTAAACATAGTCTGTCTCTTGGCCTCAGGAGCCATTGGTTGTTTCTGTTTTAATTAGTAGGGTATAAAGCAGTGTGGATAATCCGTTGCCCAATGCTCAGTCTTACTGCCTAGTATTGTTTTATTCACCGGTATGACATAGCCAAGGTGTCCTTATACAAACTACACATAGAGAACAGTTACTTCATAAGTTCTCAAAGTTCTCTTACTCTCCTAACAAGGAAAGCCTCATATTCATTTTCTGATAGTAAAGGAAGTGTGTCATGCCCTGTGCAGATATACATGGATTAATGAGGTGACTTACGAAGTGGTCATATGGTACAGTTAATCCCTGTCTACACTGACTAGGGATATTACTAATAAGTATTCTTTCTCCCATCTTCTATTTATCTAACAGTTTTCCTTTTCAGTACAACCTATACTGAAGCAATACCCCTTGTCAGTAATTTTTACTGAATTTTCTTATGCCATACAAGGCAAGTGATCCAGCAAAAACTTCTCTCCGAAGGGCATTAGAAGAGGACAGACCAAGGAACAGAACTGCCATTTGCTAATGAAGAGAGGTCAAGACAAACTCCAGTTTTCCTGGGTTCATTGGTTGGTTGTTTTCTTCCCACCTATTATACAGGCTGAGTCTGTTATTCCAGGAGTCATTGGAACACATGATAAGCAGATATCTGATATGTTGTCCTTTACTGCCTCAGGTGCTATTCTGACAGGTTGTTTTTCTGTTGCAGTTGAAAATACAGTTTAAGATTTAGCAGAGTTACAACAGCTCCTTGCTATTGAGAGGATATTTCAGATGTTTCAGATTTTAAACTTTCAAATACTTCATATTATAAGCTTATTGAAGAGACAAGCTAGAGCTGCATTAACCAACAGATGGTGTATGAAATACCCTTTTCTATTGCAGTGTTCTAAGATAGTGAATTTAGCCTGGGGGTAACCAAAGAAACATTGTTTAGCTGCTTGTTCCAGTTGCTTTTTGAGATTATGTATTGGATTAGCCCCTCAAAATGTATTCTTTTAAAAGATTAAAGAGTAGGAAAAAACCTATCAATTCAATTCAGAGAATAGAAAGTCAGTCCTAAATGGTATTATCTCTGCTGCAGAAGCTGGTTTTTATGAGAGCTTGAGTGGCAGAGTGAGACAAGTTTGGAAGATGCTTATAAGCAGCAGAAACTCCCAGGAAGACCAGAAAAGATATAAATAATACCGAATATTGACTGTGGCTTAATTTAGATCTTTTTCTGAGGAGAGGGTCTGTACTGGACAGAGCAATCGATTATTCTTCTGTGGACACTACAACTATATTTTCCTGCGCTGTGTAGGATATCTACAAGTTAGGGAGGGAGCATGACTGCTGTCAACCTTGCAGGTTTCAAACATGATTGCAGAATCTATCTTCAATTTAGTCTTTCTGTAGATGGATCATAGGCAAGTGCAACTACAGACTACAGGTAGATGTTTTAGATATGGACAAGCCTGCCTGGTATATGGAAATAGGTGAATTTTCAAAGGAGAGTGACTCCCTTTGGACACCATCATAGAGGTGGCTCATGGACACCTGGCTTCTGCTTTTTTACAATAATATTTGTGTGAATCTAGAAAGTTTATAAAACTATTATCTATCCTTCTCTCTCTTAGTATATCTACAATAAAGATGTTATTTACTCACTTCACTTCAAAGGAATGTTGTTCACTGATTCCATCATTCACTGATACTTCTAAAATACTTTATATTTAAGAAATGAAAAGAAACCTAAAGAGTGAAGAATAAACCAGGAACCATTATAAATCTATGTCTGCCTAAATACATTGGGGGGGGGA
>NW_009208574.1:14364-48879 GCF_000690835.1 Fulmarus glacialis
TAAAGTATCTTGGGGAAGAAAGAACTTGGAAATATATTGGGCCATAGAAAACTTCAAGCAATAAAATGTCAAGTATACTGATCCTCTTCAGCTAGCAGCAGAAATAAATAAAAGACTGTATATTAACGCATAAAATACAACCCCTTGCAGTGAAACCTAACAGAGATCTTTTGTCCCCTTCTTCATATAACAAGACTTGCTGGAAAACTTTTTTGATTAAATGCTTTTCCCTTGATTTGTGGAAAACACTGTGTTCCAGGGAGCATGTACAAATTGTATTCCCTTAAAAAACAATTTTTCATATATTGTTGAAAAGTTTGAAGAGACTATTTCAATCCTCTCTTTAAACAGATATTTTTAAAAATACTTCTACTAATGACTAAATTTTATTAATACAAACCAGTTTTAATAATGAAGTTTATGTTATTGCATCTTTTGATCCAATCAGCTAAGTTACCACAGCAAGATTTTTTTTCTTATTTTCACATCTTAAAATGAAAATTCCTAGTTTTCCAGTTCAGCGCAACTTTTATGTTTAAATGGACCTGAACCAAGCCTGAATACATTTCTGTTCCAGCCTCTCAATAGTTTCTTAGCTTCTGCTTTTCACATACTGCCCCGCACCACCCACCCCCACACAACATACTACCCATAGTTTAGAAATATCAATCCTTTGCCTACTTTTCTTACAGCCTCCACAGTACCTACCTTTGTGCTATAGCCCTGTGGAAGACAGTTAGCAAGCAGGGTAAGTTGGAAACACCTGAATTCTCTGTCAGGAGGGACAGTTGCTTTCTTCCAGCATCAGGGGAAGGCTGATGCTCAGCAGGGTCCTCCCGTGCACACAGAGCAGGTGTAGCACATTTGGCACTCACTGTGCTCACTCGCACACCGATGAACAGAGATGTTGATGACATGCAGATCTCCAGGAGAGAGCCCCAAAAGTAGTCAGTTGGGGGATGGATAAACAATAAACTCAGAATACCTGCACTAATTCCCTTGGCCCACCAAAGAGGATTTTATAGATGAGGTAATTTGTTTCCTGTCCTTTAAGATAATTTCTGTATTTCTTCAAAGAAAGCTGTTTAAGCTTTCATGAGTTCAGCAAGTCATGCCATTCATGCCTGTTCCAGGATCTGAGATCTTCCACAAGGGCACATCTCTACTCCAGAGCTCTTACTTCTTCATCCTGTTTCCAGCAAACAAAAGTTCCTATACAGTAGCTAAAGAAAATTTCTCATTCATTTTGCTTTTTCCACTCTGTTCTCTGTAGGATTTAGGCTATCTATCTACTTAAGAGACACGTATAAAGTAGGGTCCTTTATGTGAAGATTCTTGCAAAAGTTTTCCTATTCCCCTAGAAAATACCAGTTAATAGTCCAGAAGTTTAAGAGTTAATATGTAAAAAAATTCTTATGTTTCAGGTCTTTAGAGTTAGAGCTCTCCTTCAAGGGAGCAGATCATCCCAGGCTCACTCATAGTGATGTTTCTTGTACTTTTCTTAGAAACATCTTATCTTGGTTAAAACAGGACATAAGACTTAGGACTTAATTAGGAACAGCAATCATATTATTCCTATTCCTAATATTAACCCATCATTTAGAGAAAGGAATCTACAACATGTAAATTTCTAAATAATTCCAAGAGTTTTAGTTTGGACTGGTAACGATGTTCTACAATTTACGATGTTCTACAATTTATTCCACAGTTTTCTTAACTTAGAATCACATTAATATTCAGGGAATGATTGTAAAATGCATACCATATAGAGCCAAGTCATTCTAAGCTTCCTCTTGTGACTGGTTGTGATGGGGGTGAATAAGAGCTATACTGCATAAACTTTCTTAATTGCCTCAGGATCCTTCGAAATAGAGTTACAAAATTGGCATTATCTTCCTAACTACCCATTAGCTGAACACAATTGCTTTGGAACAAATTGCAGTGCTGCTGGCTAGGAGGTTTGCTACATATGCTTACAGGATAAGCAAGCAAGAAATTTACTTCCTTGGAACTGTCCACTATACTCCAAATACCTGTTATTGATGGGTGACAAGGAATAAACCCAGACTGCTTTTCAGCATGCGGATCCAAGGTGCATAATAATGTCCATGTGGAAAGCAGTGGTGAGCAGCAGAGAGTGAGCTGAGCAAGATAGCTTCTGAACTGAGCCCAACAGACACTAAAACAGACATCAGGCTTCCTCTTTCCCATATTTTATAATAAAGCAGATGAAGGGAGTGTTACATGTTTAATTATCGTTAATACATTGTACCTCATACCTCATTATTTTGCATACACAGGAGTTAGGTTTTCAAGAAGCCAATTCAGCATTTGTACTCTTTTTTGCACATCCTTTGTTCTTCATTTTAGGCTAAGCCCTGACTTACACTTTTAAGGACTGTTGCAAATGAACTGTGTCTGTGTTGGACATATGCCAGACAGCAGTTTTCTTACCCTTTTATGCCAGACAGCAGTTTTCTTTTGCTTTTAAAAATGAAAGAAAAAGAAAAACAAAGAGACCCCTGATGAGCCATCAGCTTTAATTAGACCTTTCTTTAATGGAAGATGATGTCTATGTTTTGAGTGGCTTGCTGGCTCCCAGTTTCCTCACTTGTTACTGGTGGGTTTTTTTCAATCCATAACTCCACATTAGCAACATGATGTAAATGAAGATAATGATAATCTTAACATTAACATTTATATTGAGAAAAAATAAATGTGAAATCAGAAACTGGAGCTAACAGATGTGAACAGATTACAAAAAAGTATCTATAGTAAATTTTAAAAAAAGCAAAGCCTTGCAGTAAATATGATAGGACAAAGACTTAGGTAACCAGAGCCACTTCTCAGACACTAAATAATGTTCCACTTTTCTGGGAGTTTTATAGGTAATTTCTTTTAGGTACACATAGTAGGCCAGTAATTTAATCAGTTACTCAGCAGTGTTACTACAGGGCTGAAAGAAGGAAGCTAAGCAGTGGTGTGCTGATCGAAAAAGATTTGATCCCGCTATCTTTCATTACTTTCCCATTTGTGTTGTTAGAAATTGTTTGCACAGTACAAATGGTATTTTATTTACCCAGCTAGCTTGACTGTGATGCTGATTTCCTGACCACTGCTTTATAAACTGCAGCCCAAAACAGAGAGCCACAGGTGGCCCTGAACAGAACCATTTTCTTGGTCTGCAAAAGAAGCTCCACATGTTTATTCTTCTCCAAAATAGATATTAGCTCTGTGTGTGTGGTGTGAAAAAGGACTGAAAGCCAGCTCATTCTTATGGAATGAAAACCTATAAGGAAACATACAGAGAAAAAGTTGGCAAACAATCAACAAAATTTGCATAGCAAAAACAATCTCTTAAACTATTTGATTGTTTATGTCAGAAGCATCAGTGATGGTTTGAAAATTGCTGTACCTAAGTAAATGTTTGTGATTCTTTATACCAACAGTAATAATGCATCTTCCTGAAATGCCAAATTTACCTAGATGTCAAATATGTTCAGACAGATCACTGTACTGTGGACTAAAACGTGTTTGACTTTTTTTTCCTCTTATGTATATAATTTTTAAAATGTGACATGTAAAGAGAAATCAGTGTAGATCTTCCTTATTCCAGTTTAAGAAATGGGAAAATGATGATAGCAGCCGATTTCAAGGACCATGAAAGTCTTTGCTGATTACAAAGAAAATTATGCCTTAAATGTCAGTAAATGTTGAGACAGAATGAGAATACCTGAAGTTCGGTTGAGTTAGACTAGAAGCAGGCATTTACAAACATCGTTCGAGATTTTTCAGTTAAAGGTATATAAAAACAGAACAAAGGAGGAAAAAAACACTTGCTATGAGGAAAGAATAAGCTTAAGGATAGTCTTAGCACTGCCCTCCAATTAAGCAAATTCTTCATCTCAGAATTATGCACTGTGACACAAAAGCAAGAGTGACAACAGCAAGAAGGATATAAAAATGGAAATAATCACAACTAAGGGAAAAGCATGACCCCCTGAGGACTGAGGAGAGCAGATAATGTTCATGTTAGAATTCTGAAAAAAGACTTTTGAAATTGTGGATCTGGTAATGACTATTTTTAATAATTCTTTTTGGAGAAGGATAATGCAATCAGACTGAAGAATAGCAAAGTAATGTTAACATATAAGAAGGGGATGGAGTAAGTATCAATTATTCCTGCATATCAGTAATGAGGGAATGTCTGTAATCGTCCTTAAAGCAAAATGGCATGTAATATAATACAATACCAGCTTAGCAAATATAGAATGTGCTAAACTAACCTAATAGCTTTTTTTTTTCACTGACAGTTTTCTAAACAGAAGACATTCACAAATTTCTCTGAACTCCAGTCAAGTGTTTGATATACCAGTGAAAGAAATGTATATATTAAGTTGGAGAAGATGGAGTTAGGTAAAACTACAAGGTCATACAAAGGGGAATTTGGCAATAGAGAGCTTTAAAAATTGAGGCATTACCATGTAGGGATGCTATTCTATTCTATTTTAGTGGATAACCTAAAGACTGGACTTGGAATCTTGGTATCTTTGTCAAAATTTTGATCAGCTTCTTTATCCAAAATATTAGGTTATTAATGAAATTTACTAGCACGAAGTTATGAAACATTCAAAGGAAAGATGGCTCTGAATATTACACAGAGATGCATGTTTAGTATTGGACTTTTTGCAACAGAAGTGGTATGAAATTCAGTTTTACAAAGTGCAAGTTCATACTTTTGGGAATCAAACGCAAAATATTTCTCTACAAACTGGGCCTGATCACTTTGGAGTGTTGCACCTTGCTAGGCAACAGCCCACTGTGATATTTTTTATAACTCTAAAAAAGGCAAGAAATGTACCAACAGAAGCTTTTCCTGCAGAGATAGAAAAGTATTCTTACCCTTGTACATGGAAAAGGTTAGATCTCATTTGAAACTGGTTGTTTAATATCAGTTACATATGTTCAAGAAAAACTAAATGAAAGTGGAAGAGATACAAAGAGGCATGATTAAAATGACTGGCGGGTATGGAAATGTTTTAAGATGAAACAATAGTTTTACATAAGGTACATCATGTTTACAGTAGCTGGAAAATAGAGCTTTGAGGAGGCCTGGGGTCCTTAATAATTCTCTCAAAATCAACTTTGTGAAACATTTCCAGTGTGACAAGTTGAAAAGTTAAAAAAAAAGTCTAGAAAACAAATTTGCTGGTATTTCTTTATAATAAAAATTTGAAAAATTATAGAGCTGACAGTACATTTTGCTGGTAAAATGTAGATTTACATAATACTTTAAAAGTAGAACTCATCTGAAATATGCAAAATGTCATAATAACTTAATGAATATCCTGGCTTTATGCTTACCTGGGCATAGCAAAGATAAGCCTATTAACTTATGCACAGGGTTGTCTTGGGTTTTATACAGCATATAAACTATTAATTATTATTCCTACAAGTACTTAATAAATTAATACACATCTTAAGAGCATTAAAGCACAAAAAGATTCTGCAAGAACAAAGCACAGGCAAAAATTGGGCTAATTATGAATCGCCGTGTATGAACTACATTTGTGCAATGTGATGCACCATAACAGATGAATTTAGTATGCCAGATATAAGAGTTTCTGTTGTTGACAAAATTAAGAAAAAAGAAATCCTGTGAGTTAAATGAGAACCCTAGAGACTCAAAAGCAAGGTACACCTTTTCCTACCTGAGGCTGCCGCAGAATGCTGTGTCCGTTAACTCAGGACATAATGCAACATAGGACATAAAAAAAACATTAATGCACACTGTTTCCCAGCTCTGTGCTCCCTACTGATGTAGGAGATGTTAAATTGAAATTTCCCCACTGAAAGACTTTTTTAAGATTTTTATGACCCTATCTGGCCGGTTATCCTGGTGAGAGAGATGCTTTGTATACTAATCTAGTTATAAACATCGACATTGTAGGCAGTTACATACACAGACTTCCACAAGTGTCAGAACAGCCTCTTCTATCCTGTTTTATTTATGCTATGCGTCTCAGAAAAATAGGCATAATGCTGTTGTTCCAGCAAGGCACAGGTGTAGGGGCCCCTGCCATCAGCAACACTCATAAATCTGACTCTTCAGGATTTTCCCTGGGATTCTTTTCCAGCCTCATTCTACCCCTTCCCGTTTCTTTCCATTCCTCAGTGGGAAGAGCCCAGATCAAGTCTTTATTCTTTGGAAAGCAAAATTCAATTTTTCTTATGTTGCTGAGGATCTTAGAGACAAGCAAGCATAAAATAGGAACAATTTGATCCTAGAGAAATATTAATGTTAAGTGCTGAAATGTGGGTAAAGTAGATTGGAAACCCAGCTTCTGTAGTGCTACCCTGACAAATAACAAGACAAGGCTCGGTTCTTCACTACCTTCCCATGCACTGATATCATGTACTACTCTGCACATTTCAATTGATCTATATAAGATTTATCAGTCCTATCTTTCATGGATTTTCTGTTTATTTCCATTTGTTTATAATAGGGAAGATATTGGCTGACCTCTGATGTAAAAGGGTTACTCATTATTAGACTCATCTCACATCCAGGTGTATCACTTTTTGTTATTAAATTCATTGGCATGTGGAGTTAACACTTAAAAGCAATTTTATGGACTGTCCATTATCTGCCCCTTTCAAGTGTTGTTTACATTGTGTTTATAAATATATATCAAGTAAACACCTAAGAACATAATTAGCAAATAGTTATGAGACATTTTGCTCTGCACAACTAAAAAACAGTTCAACTTCAGAAGGATGGATGAGTTCCTTTTAAAAGGCAGCACTTAGTGAATGATGAGGTTCACTATAATGAGAATTTTGTGCAGAGAAAAATTATGATCCAATATCACTGTACTCTACCTCTGTTATTTGGTATTGTGCTGTTTATTCTAGGTCTCTCTCATTTTGCCCATACCCATAAGGACTGTTCTTTTTCAGATACATATTCAACATTCATACTATAGTTACTAGGATTTCATTACACTATCAGGAGAAGTGATAACTAAATTAATACAAACAAAGATTTCTTCAGTATCAGTGCTTTATTATTCTGTGCTATTATTTCTTCCTTTTTGCTGCATATCTGGAATATTTGCATCACTATTGTTGAAAGCATCTTTGGCTGTGCAACTCTAAACTACGAGCTGAGTTGTATCAATGGCAAACCTCTCAGGTTGAAAGTACTTTTTTGTATTTGTATTAATGGTTTTGTAATGTGCTGTGATCAAGCAAGGAAAAAAGATAAGTATGGAAATACCATCTTTTGTTGTCCCGCTCCCTCCCGTTTGGGGATGTCTAAAAACCCGTGTTCCAAAATATCAGCTGAAACAAGAGAGAGTCAGTAGACTGAATACTTACTGCTCTGGGTATTATGAACATGTCTGGGAGAAGAGATGCATAGTAAAGCTTTCTCCTGGCAGCAAATTATTGAAATGCCACATGATGAAACACGCAAGATAAACCTATTGCTGCATATAATAAACCTCCATCTGCCAACACTGACAGCATTTGTTATCTGTACCTTTTCCTTGCACTAGGGTTTCCCAGCAGCTTTGATAACATTTTTATTATTCTGTCCTAAATACATTTTTCATAAGCAGTTATTAATAGCTGTATTTTTAACACGGAAAACATGAGTTTCACAGCCACTTTGCATAAGCTTAGTAAGCATATTTACATCCATGTGTTTAAGGGAATCAACATGTCAGACTGCATTTATAGAGGAACCAGATATGTTTAGCATCTATTCTGTCCCCCTTCTAAACGGGAGACTTTCACTTAAAAGATCTGTCATTTTTCATTGCAAACATGCAAATTGCAGTATAATTTATACAAGTTCAAATAGTCAGAATGGTCACTATCTTTACACGACTATGAATGCTGAAACCAGTGCAAATGCATCTTACTGTCTTATTAATTACTGCTCAGAGTAACCTTTCAGGTCCAGTCAAGTCTCAAACACCTCCAAGGATGGAGATTCCACAGCGTCTTTGGGCAACGTGTTCCAGTATTTAACCACCCTCGTGGTCTGTCTCCATCTTCTCTGTATCCCCTGGTCAGATACGCTAGCCCTCCCAGCCTCTCCTCACATGTCCTGTGGTCCAGCCCCCTAACAATTTCGCAGGCCTCCTCTGGACTCTCTCTTTCTTGTGCTGGGGTTGCCCAGACTGGGCATAACACTCCAGGTGAGTGGCACTTACAGGTGCCAAATAGGGGTGAAAGATCACTCTTCTAGACCTGCTGGCTTCATCCTTATTAACGCAGCCGAGGATACAAGACTTGCAAGCCTTTCCATTTGTTTTTGTTGAACTCCATAAGGAGTTCAGTCTATTCCTTCAGTCTATTTCTTCAGCTTGTCCTGGTCCCTCTGAGTACCAGCCCTGTCCTCAGCATGCTGACTGCTCCCCCCCTAATTTGGTGTCATCTGCAATCTTGCTGAGAATGCTCACCATCCCATCACCTTTGTCTTTAATGAAGACATTAAACAGTATTTGTCTCAGTACTGATCCCTGAGGGATGCTACTATTTGCTGGCTGCTGACCAGACTTTGCACCAGTGATAACAACAGTGATCAAGCCTAGCAGTCAAGCCAGTTTTCCAAACCACCTTTATTGCCCACTTACCCAGCCATTGTCTCACTAATTTGGTGATAAGCAAGCTGAAGAGGACTGCTAAAGCCAAGGTATGCAACATCCACTGCTCTCCCCTTGTCCACAGAGCCAGCCACCCCATTAGGTGAGTCAGACTTGATTTGCCCTCAGTAAACCCATGTTGGCTGTTCCATATCACCTTCTTGTCCCTCAGGTGTGTAGAACAAGTTTGTAAGAGAATATGCTCCATAATCTTCCCAGAGATTGAGATTAGGCTGACTGTAGTTGCCTGGATTCCCCTTTGTTTAATATATTTAATAAAGTCGATATCCATAATATTTTGATATGGTTATTTTTCACTTTTGAGAAGTATTAAAATTAATGTGTTCTCATCTGCAACTTTTGTGATAAAGATATGTTCTATAGAAGAGAGAAGTTAGCTATAATGAAAAAGTTACTTCTGTCTCTCAAATACTTTCCTTTAGGTACAGTCTACATCTGTCTACACTATGATAGTCTTGTTTGCTCTAAGGAAAGCCCTTTAGGAGGTGGAATTATAGCCTAAATTCTAAATTCAGCTAGATAAATACCTGTATCACAATAGCGTTGAACAGATGCACTTCAGATATACATTTATTATTCCAAAAAGGATGTTGTGTTACCAAAGTAAGATGGTGTTTACTCAATCTTGAAAACAGCGGACGCTTTAATCAGACATGTGAGCACAAGAGAAAATTGTTTAATATAGTACAGGATAAGCAGCTGCTTCCTACAACATAAGTTTAACTTTCTATTGTAGTAAAAGAAGTTCTTAGGCTAATGTGACATTGAAGTGTCCCAGCTGTTTGCTTTCTAAATTAAAAATGTTTTATTCTTCTGGTATTGTAGACCACGCTTGACACCACTTAAATATATATTTCCGGAGTTGATTCTAGCAAAGACAACAGGCTGCTGAAGAGGGAAAAATGACTATGGGTCCCTGCTACCTCTGTCTCAGTCCAGCTGTCACTGAGAGACCCCAGGAGCAGATGTCACCCCATAAAGCTCACTGTGACCAGTTGTGTCACAGAAGACACAGTGGGAGGGAAAAGGCTATTTCCCCCTGTGTTCAGACACCAGCTGGCATTTGGGTCAGGAACACATCTTCGGATTAAATTTTCCTATGAGGTTACAAGCTAAAGATGCTTCTATAATGTATGTAAAGTCTTGAGCTCTCCCTTTTCTCTCTCTGAGTGACTCTGCAGAAAGGACTCTGGCGTAAAACTCCTCACTTTCACCCTTTCAGGAGCTTTCCTTCTCTTGTATCTGGATTCAGCTGCAAACATAGCTGAACGGGGAACCTAGATCACACTACCTAAAACAAAGAGCAAATTTTCTTTTGTCTCTCATCTAAATACACACCAATGTATGGGCCAGGTGTAAGAATCTAACCCTGTGTAACTATTTCTAACCACACTTACTCTGTAATGTTACTACACTAGCAATGTTAAGAGATGCTCCCATGGAAATATTGGGATGACTGTCATATGTAATGGAAACTGTATTGACACCTTGTTGTGGTTTAACCCCAGCCAGCAACTAAGCCCCACACAGCTGCTCGCTCACCCCCCCTCCCTCCCCCGGGTGGGACAGGGGAGAGAATCAGAAGAGTAAAAGTGAGAAAACTCGTGGGTTGAGATAAAGACAGTTTAATAGGTAAAGCAAAAGCTGCGCACGCAAGCAAAGCAAAGCAAGGAATTCATTCACTGCTTCCCATGGGCAGGCAGGTGTTCAGCCATCTCCAGGAAAGCAGGGTTCCACCACACCTAACGGTTACTTGGGAAGACAAACGCCATCACTCCAAACATCCCCCTCTTCTTTCTTCTTCCCCCAGCTTTATATACTGAGCATGATGTCATATGGTATGGAATATCCCTTTGGCCAGTTTGGGTCGGCTGTCCTGGCTGTGTTCCCTCCCAGCTTCTTGTGCACCTGGCAGAACATGGGAAGCTGGAAAATCCCTGACTAGTGTAAACACTACTTAGCAACAATGAAAACATCAGTGTGTTACCAACACTATTCTCATACTAAATCCAAAACACAGTCCTAGGAAGAAAATTAACTCTATCCCATCCGAAACCAGGACACAGCTGCAGAGCTTCCTAATCCTGCCATTCCTCAGAGAACAATAGCTGTTGTTTTCAAAATCTCTGTCAGATTTTCCACCACATCTTTTTTTTCCCAGTGAAAGTGTTGTCAAATTCTCCCATATATACTTTGAAGGACTAGACAAAATAACAACAATTCGTCAGTGGGCAGCTGCTGACACTCATCGTCATACGCAAACACAAATCACTTTTCCTGAGGAAACACCGTCAACCTGTATTTTAAGTAGGTGGATTTGATTCTGCCTCTGATCCTGGATTTTCACTTCAGCTTTTCTGAAATAAATGTAATAAGTAGATCAATGTTTATATCTGGAGTTGGTAGAATTGTGTGAACAAAACTGCAAAAAGTGCCAGGCCATTTGCAAAGTCATGCCCTACATGACTTTGAAATGTCCGTAACCGAGTCATGCCTGTACTGTGAAAATATACTGGTTCTGTTAGTACATGGCTTACATGAAAATATACTGGTTCTGTTAGTACATGGCTTACGTGAAAATATACTGGTTCTGTTAGTACATGGCTTACATTCCCTCTCACTGACCAACAGAGAGAAAGATTAAGGTGTAGGTTGCAATGCTTCCAAAAAAATCGCAGTCCTGACTTGACCTCAAGGAGGAAGCCAAGGCATGAGGGGCCGATGCTTTGTGCCTGAAAAACCAGGCTCTGTTGCAGATTCCCATGCAGGTCGCACATGACCTTATGCTCCAGGTTTCGTGCATCCTTTATGCATACATACACAGAGGGGATTTGACACTGACTGGCATCATTTTACATGGGACATATTGATACTCTGTAAGCCTGGGACCCTGTAAAGGACTGTGTATGGTTTGAAAAATACATAAATACATTTACCTCAATCCCATGATATTTCTAAGTGCCACCTCTAAGGAGTTACAAAAGTCCATTCAACATTTTAAGCTTATCATCACTTAACGAACAGTATCAGAGGAAAGGTGAAATACCGAAATGAAGTACTGTGAACTATTCTCCTCTTTCCTCCTTCTGAGGCAGCCGATTCCTCTCTCTAGAAAAGGGAAGATGGGAAAGAAAATTCTTTATTAAGATTTCCTCTTCCGCTGCCTTAGGAAAATTTTCTAAGTAAATCTAGCTAGTTAATCATGTTGCATTTTTCCTGATCTTGTTTCTTGGTGATAAATGAATGTCAGAATGTTACATATTTTAATGATCTGTAAAAATAACTCAGGAGTATCTAACTATCTAAGATTAAAAAAAGGTTATGTGGAAGCTAAGAATTATTGTATTGTTCATAACCTGAATAACCAACAGGAAAAGACAACATCTTTTGCTGAAAATTATATCCTGAATTAACAAAACTATATTTTAAAGCTTTTTAAAGACTTCCTGCAAGCAATATGGAAAATATTTGGAAAATATTTGAGGATATGAATTTTTGTTTTCTTTGCTATTATCTTGTGTTGAGCACCGTAATTACTATCAACAAACTTTACTTATAAATATAATTACTGTCCAACAAATTTATGGTCTCAACCTCACATTAAGCAGGCATAGAGACTTAACCTACATGAAGTTTACTGAATCTTGGATTATGCTGAACCACAGCAGAGTACATGGCACTGGATTAGGGGAAGTACAGAAATATGAGATGACAGAGGAAATGTGATTGCTGTGTACCACGGTGGAAGGTACACATGGCATGGTAGCCATGTTATCTGTAAGTTTTCAGCACTCTCAATCACACCTAAGATACCTAACCGGCATATAACAGTTTCTTCCTCCTCTCCCCCTCCTCCACTGCTATGCTTTGAGCATCACATATTCAAAATCACTAGTAATGAACAGTTGCTCAGAGAGCATGATAGCCTTCAGAAAGGATTCTGGGAAGTCTGTGATAATGGCAAATTTCCCCAGTTTCCCTGATCACCCTCCACGTACATGTTTCTACTACGGTAATGCAAAAGGAAAACACTGGAGATGGTGTGAATTCATCATGGTGTTGTAACTGGTATTGGTATTTCTTGTTATCTTTATATCACTGTGATTTTTTTTTCTAAAGTTGTGAATAGGTGATAAGTAGGATGTTTACAAGAAAAACAATATGTAACCTTAAAGCTCATTATTCTTACAAAAAATACTCCACTTAATTTTCTAGAATGAGAAGTTGTGAAAGTGTTTTGGAATCACAAAAATAAGATGATTATTTGCAAAGGTGAGTTCATAACAACTTGAGGTATAATCCTCTGTGATAATTTGTTAGCTTTTTTTTATTCATAGTCTGCTACATGGTTTTACTTCATTTTTCTGAAATATAGCTATAATTAAAATAAAGAGTAATCAAAATGCAAAATTTTATGCTAAGAGAATTTTGTAACACAATGAGAGGTTTGAGGTCTCATTCAATAGGCTGAGTAGGGTTACACATGAATATTTCAGGTACTAATTTTCAACATTTTAATGAAAAATAATTTATGGCAGGCATTACAAAGTAATGTAGTAAAGAGGTTTCATAATTTCTCTAATTCTCAATAAGTAGTAAGAAGGTGTAGTTTCAATTAAACTAAGTGCATTTTTTTTTTGAAACCTTCTATAATAAACCTTCTATAAAATAATTTATCCAAATAAAACTTTTAAACATGCCCAAAATCTTTCAAACTTGTTTGTGGCAGAGCTATTTTCTTTATTATGATATTCATAATGTAAATAAATAGTTGATTTACTGATGTTATCCCATTTGATTTAACAGTATCATAACGATATGCAGGATTTTACTGAAAATTTCTGACTAGGAAAATGATTATACTCTCAGACAGAAGAAAGTATTCATCAATTTAATTGACAAACTAACCTTTTGCATAGGAAGCTAACTGATTCTTAAATGTATATCCTTTGTTCAGCTCCTCTGCAAATACCCCATCCACGTTTTGCTCACAGTGAAAATATCAACAAAGAAAAGGAGTTTGCGTAGAGCTGTAGCCATCAAATGCCTGTGAGCAGGTCTAAATTGGTAATGTTAAAATGAATTACCAAGGGATAGTTACACATCATCTTCTACAGAAACATCATAGTCTCTCCAAATTACTTTCTGTGTTGTCCCTTAACATTAACAGATTGAAGTTCTGCTTAGCTACATGTCAGCATTTTCATAATCCTGCCATAATCCTGTCATAATCCTCTTTTAATGCCAGTGGAAAAGGATCAGTGATATCATCGCCACACTGTGGGGTGGAGAGCCTAAAACAGAGGCTTTTCTGGCCTGGATATCTGTGCTTACAAGTCACTTCCATCCGGTTGGAAGCCCTACCTTTTGACTGCAACAATTGCTGGCATCAAAAAAGTCACAGTAATTCACTGTGGTGGTAAATTCTTTATGGTGAATAAGAGGTAGGTTCGCTCTTATCAGAGCAGATCTCCAAACCCATGCAGCCAATAGTATCTTTTCAACTGACATGTTACCCTTGAATACATTGGCAAATTTTTAAGCTAGTTTGTTTCTAGATGCTCGCAACCCTATTTCCAGGAAAGTTTTTACTTTCTTCCCTGGAAATATTTGGGTCACTAAACGTTGTTTTACTAGTTGCCAATACAGATGCTGGACCAGTCTACCAATACGACTGTCGAAATAACAGAAGCAAACCAGAGCCTTGGTTTCAACTTGCTTCATGTACATAGACAGTTAAGCCTGCACGGAGGTCATCTGCGTGCCCAGGTGAATTGTCTGAGCAACTCTAACAAGCATGATCTTGCCTTTCAAATCTTTGCAGCCACTGCATAGATTTAAGTATTGCAAAGAGATATTCTAATACATTCCAAACAAACTCAGTCAGGAAATCAGTTTCTTGACCAATGCTGCAGATATTCAGTTCATGAGGCTACTTATGCGAGACAAAGTTTTATCTTTAGTTGATAGTTGTCTGTTGTACATCTGACTTCAAGTGCTGGTCTTGCATTTAATTTTTAAAAACAGAAAAAATGGTTAAAGTTTTCAGCGAAAGAGCTTTCAGCTAGGAGTATTTTATTCTTTATATTTTCTCAGTGTAGTGATATGGTATTTAATTGACTAGTTGGTAAGCAGTTTAAATTCTAGGAATAGGTTAGGAACATTTTTCCAATGATTTTATTGTATTATATAGTTGCAGAAAGTATTGGCATAGACTGCATGAGGTATTGAGCTAATTACATTTCCTTTTGCCCTCACCAAACAGTATGATTAATAAGCAATTAAATCTGAGGAATGTACAAATAACAGGCTATATGAATGAGTGATATTGCCCTTGCAGGGGTCTGAGGTAGGCTGATGTGAAGGTTCAGAAGGGACAGGCCACGCTAAGAACAAGTGATATAATTCCCAGAATAATTTCAGAACTTTTTATGTGGTTTTACGAATAATGTAATGTAGTATTACATTATTTATATTCTATACAACGTGGAGTTGTTTAAAGTATCTATTACAGATATCCATCCCTTCTGGTTATCAGATTAGTTAAACCCTAATTTTGGTTTGATGAAAGGGAGATTTTCAGAGAAGAAAGGCAATAATTTTATGAATGTTCTTTAACTGGCATTGGTGATTTTTAGAATGCCTCCTTCCTTCATTATTCATTAATCAGTCAGGCATGAATTCTGATTCCCACAGGCATTTTTTATTTATTGTTTCTGCTCTCTAATATAATGAGTGAAAATTTTAATAAAATAACAACGAATAGTAGATGGGAAATAATGAATAATGCGTGACTGGTTAAAAAACAAAATCTCATAAAAATACATGATAAAACATGCAAAATTGGGGGAATCACAACTTTTTTTTCTGTTATAGTAGCTCTATGAACACTCACTATTGCTTCATTTAGTGAATTCACCCTGTTAGGAGGTCAAAGTGAAGGGAGGGTGTTAAATGCCAGGTACAAGAGGATAAGTTTTCTCTTAAAAAAAAAAAAAGCATTCAGTATCACTTCATATGGCTTTCAACACTTTTATGTGGGAGTTCATTTCACATATAGTAAATTTTCTTTCCTCAGTGCTCCTATGAGATATCTTAATGCAGTTGGTATGAACACAAAACATTGCTTTGTTTTTGTGGCAAACAGTTTCAAGGACACACTTAGGATAAATTATTTTCTATGTCATTCTTTAGTTCTATACTTTTTCAATGTAGCATACCTTTCAAATAAAATTGCTTTTTTCTGTAAGAACAAGGGAAGTCACAGAGTTTAAAGGGTGAGACTCAAGTTTCTCCTTCCCCTTTGGAAAATTCTGCAGTGATGAACCGTAGACACACAAGACAAAAAGAAAAAAAAAGAGTATCCTTGGATTACATGTGGCATTTATATTAATGTGGAAATTTGATTGCACAATAAAACCTGTCTTCAAGAAAAGTCAACCTTTTAGCAGATTTTAATCTAATAAGGCAATATGAAAAATATCTCAAACATAAATGTGACATAGCGGAAGTGGAGGACGAGAGAATCCTTAATTCCCAGGCTTCCCATGAAAAATATATCAACACGTATGTAGAGTCTTAGAGGCAGCTACAGGTGCCAATTATCCAAAAGCAAGTGGTACATTCAAAAGGCACTGGAGAGGTACAGTGAGCTCCTCTCTCTGTTTGCATATTCCTTATAATTAATAAAGAACATTGGAGAGATTGAAACCTATTTTCATTTCTACAACAAATGATGTGTTTAGAAAGTTTCTCCACTTGGGAGATTGCATCTAACATTCTTTCTCATCCAATATAGTAACTTACCTCATAATTTACTTACTTGTTGTCTGCTATGAGTCTTTACATATTAATGTCACTTTTTCCGCAAGGATAACATAGCCATTTCAGTGTATTCTATAAACACTCCTGAACCCAAGACAGAGATAAAGTTGAGTAATATTGGATTAAAGAAATGAAACAAATGTTATATAACTGCACTTTAATAAAGCTGGTATGATCACAGCTTCACAGAATCTTACTTGAAAAATTATTTTGGTTTTATATAAAACAATATGTGTTATGTCCAGTTATAGCTAACATTTTAACCCATGTTCATTCTACTTCATATGTTAAAGAATCAGAGTTTTTTTCAATGATTAGCATTGTGAGCAACACTAAAATGAGATTCAGTCTGAAAAAAACATGACTTAATATGCTTTGGAAAATTATTATGCTAAATTCAGCTATAGAGTAAGGAAAAAAAAAAAACCCCAAACAAAAAGATGAGAGCAGAAATATTGATGCAATCTGTACGGCATTAATAGATATAAAACCAGAGATACATTTGCAATGTGATAGAGCTCCACCAAAAACTACGCAATTTGGGAAAATACATTCATAATCAAAGGCATCATTATAGACCAGGAAAATGATAGACCCTCTGTTTCTGACATCAGTGAAACTACATCTAGAATAATGCCTATAGATACGACTCCTCAGTACTATGACAGAAACACTAAAGTATGTTATTAAGCAGATATTTTACCTTCAAAGGATGCTTGGTCTCTCATTCCTATGAGACTAAATTTACTGGTTTCATTTTGATTTCCTACAAAAATATGGCCTATGTAATCTCACTGCTGGATGTCCATCCGTCCATCTTCATAATGCTTGAACCTACTGTCCAGTTTTAATGAAACTTTAAATGTTTCAGAGTTTTTAACTTCTACAGATTTGGTGAACACCAGGGGCTGGAGTAAGGTTCAATTTAATACTGCCACTAAAGGAAATGCTGCAGTATGAATAGGGTAGTTATCTCTTTTGTCTGACTTGGCTGACAAAATTTCAATCTGCATGAAGGACAGGAATATCATTTTGCCAACACACATGAAGTCATTTAATTGAAACTTTAGTTCAAATCTCATTCCCATCTCCCCAAAGGGAACTCCTCTAGCCACAGAATTTAGTGCAGTATGTTCATCAATGTTAAAACATAACATTTGCATTAATTTATATATTAATCATCGTTAGCCATGACAATATATAAAATTAGTATTAATGTTGCCTAATATCATGTTTCAGATTATTTGTCTTGTCTTCAGGAATGTCTGAATTGTACTGTCTTGAAAGAATAAAAAATGTTGAAGAGGCAAACTTAAATCCAGGTTCTGCTTACTCTACTTTTAGAGCAAACATTTATTTTATTTTATTGTCTTTGCTCTAGCATCTAGGGCCTTCATCTGCGGTATGTACCACACACTGTGGTATGAACTGTACAAATTTGTAGCAAATATAGGGTTTACTGTTTCATTAAAATGCAAAAAAGCATAATGACATTTGGATAAAATGAGTAATTCAGTCAGCATCGTCATATCTTATTTGAATTCAGCCATATATTTTAGCTGAGAATATAGTTATTATCTCCAAGGAATTTGCCTGCTGTCATATGGTTTCAGAGAGACTTTCAGATTCTCAAACACCAACTACATGTACTGTGATTCATCTGCTTTCTCTTTTCCATAAATATCTCACAGCTGAACAGAAAAATCTGTTTCAGGGGTAGGGAATATTAATCACGGTATTTTTTCCTTTGGTGGATGAGCAAGCATTAGGAAGTGCAGGACAGTCAAAGTGATTTAGTGCACTCAAATTTAGAAACAAGCAGATTTATCACTCAGAACACAAAAATACAGATGCAGTTTGAGCTGAATAAAAGTTTGAGGCCTCTCTTAGCTTTTTATAAGTCTGCTAGGACATGTTAGCTCGTCAAAATATAAATTCTGCCCTATCCATGTTTGCATGTAGAAGGGGAGGGAACGGCTTACTGACATGCTTACAGCATGTTCTCTAAGAATAAATCTATTATTTATATAACAGAGGATCACAAATTTTGAGATACAGTTTCTGATTCTCTGTGGTGAACTGCTAACTCACAGGGGACCATCCAGCAGACAGGGCTGGGCCTGGCAGCCAGGACCCGTCCCACCACCCCAGACAGGAGCAGGGCAGCTGTGGGGCACTGGGGACAGCCCCCGCCCTGGGCTTCAGGCACTTGCCTGGGGCTGAGGCTGGACTGGGATGTCAGCCTATGGGTGAGGGTAAGGATCAGTCCTGGTGAAGGGAACCATGGTCAGACATGGCCCCAGGATGGCAAGGTAGGGCTATGGGGATGGGGATTCAGGGCCCTGCCCAGAGGTCTCTTTTTCTGACAACACTCTTTGTTGTACAGAATCACAGAAATCACAGGATGGTTAAGGTTGGAAGGGACCTCTGGATGTCATCTGGTCCCACTCCCCTGCTCAAGCAGGGCCACCTAGAGCTGGTTGCCCAGGACCTTGTGCAAATGGCTTTTGGATGTCTTCAGGAATGGAGACTCCACAACCTCTCTGGACAACCTGTACCAGTGCTCGGTCACCCTCTCAGTAACAAAATGTTTCCTGATGTTCAGAAGGAACCTCCTGTATTTCATTTTGTGCCCATTGCCTCTGGTCCTGTCACCCTTCTTTGCACCCTCCCTTCAGGTATGTATACACATTGATGAGTTCCCCTCTGAGCCACCTCTTCTCCACGCTGAACAGTCCCAGTCCCTCAGCTTCTCCTCACAGCAGAGATACTCCAGTCCCTTCATCATCTTTATGGCCCTTCACTGGACTCTCTCCAGTATGTTCATGTCTCTCCTGTGCCAGGGAGCCAGAATTGGACACAGTACTCCAGGTATGGCCTCGCCAGGGATGAGTAGAGGGAAAGGATCACTCCCTCAATCTGTTGGCAATACTTTGTTTAACGCAGCCCAGGATACCATTAGCCGCCTTTGCTGCAAGGCCACATTGCTGGCTCATGTTCAACCTGGTGTCCACCAGGAGCCCCAGGGCCTTTTCTGTCAAGCTGCTTTCCAGATGGGTGACCACCAGCATGTATTGGTGCATGGACAGCCCCTACAAGCTGGTTTGGACCAGATCAGCCTAGATAAACTATTGAACCAGGTTTTTTGTGAGTCCTTGAATCACAAGTTTATTTATAAAAGAGAAATTTTCTGATTACATTGTTTAAAGTCAGCCTTCAGCCATTAGCTCCCCACAGAAGGCCCGTGCATCTGCACTAAAGGATGCCCACAGGTAGACACTAGGGGCCTCGGCTGTCTCAGCACTGACGATGCTTCAGACACCTCACCCTCCATTCACCAATAACAAGAAGAAGACAGATGAAGAAGCCACAGAAACCAAGAGGGTTTTCCTGCACACAAAGAGTGGCTGTCACTGAGGACAGGGATTTAGTGGAGTGACTCCCATTTCAGAAGACTGGATGATGTCATCCCAGTATCCCATAGTTTGGTATGAAGCTGTCGACTGCACACAGCAGGAGTTAAAATGCTAACAACCAAAGCTCACAGAAACAATTACAGAAACAAGGTAACATATCATATTTAATTTTACGAGTCTTCAGAACTACTTCTGGCCATTTGATGGCAATATTCTCTGGACATAAAATTATTACAACATATCAGGAATTAAATCCTTAAACCACAGTATTATAGATTGTACAATGAGATTACCTGCCCACTGCAATTCTGAACTTAGAAATCATGAAAAAAGAAATGGAGATGATTTTCCTTCAGTAGGTCCAATAAAATGATAAATTTATTGCAAAAAAGGTATTCTTATTTTGGATTAAACAAACTGGTAAGTGAATCTTAGTCTGAGAAACATTGTTTTCTTATTCCATATGTTCATTGAAGCCAGTTTCTGTTAAGTAGAAGTTGAATGAGTTGAAGTGTTCCAATCTGAAACTAAACTAGTCTTCCAAAAAAGTATAACAAGAACTATATTTTTTTAATTCCAGAGCTCATAGCCTGCTGTCAGTTATACTGATGTTAAACAAGAAGATCTTCCTCAGTGTATCTCACATTTATAGCGATGTAGTTTAGTGCAGAATGTGGATGGATAGTTATGTGCTTTTTAACATAATGTCAAAGTTCACAGTTCACTAATTACACACACACAAATAGTAACAGTTTGTCCCAAAAATATGAGAGATTTTGTTGTGGTCTGTGGAAACGCTGAAAATTATGTACCCTGCTAGCTGTTGCTTGTATTTTCAGATTGGACTCAGATTCGATGATGTTGGAGTGAGGCATCACTAATTTCCTAAGCAACATCTTGAATAGTTACAGAAAGTGGACTGTGAATTCTGCATTATATATTTTTAGAAGTGAAGATCTGTTTAACCTTCCTTCCTGACCTTACCTTCCACATGCAGTGGATCACTTCCAGCATGGTGAAAGACAAATCCTGACTATGCAATGCCCAGATCTTTAAATATTTTCTTTGACCCAGAGAATGATTTTTGAGAATATCTAAGCCACTAATTTTCACCAACTGGTAGGTTTATTCAGAAAACCTTCCCTTTGATTCCTACTTGGCCTGATTTAATCAGATTCTTTTTCTCCAGGCTGAACTTTGGAGAAATGAGAAGGACGATAGAGAGGAAGACAAACTCACATGTGAAGCCTCTGACTTTGCTAAGACTTTGGCTCATATCTTTACAACATGATTTTAGGTGTTAAGTAAATTAAAGGCACAGCTATAAACGTCACTCTTTACAAGTCAATGCAATATGAAAACATTTGAATGCCAATGATGATATATCATATACATCAATTTCAGTTTTTAATTCAGTTATGATTAATAGAAAGTGCACAGAAGCATGAATCAAACTTCAGCTGAGTATACACAAGTAGCTCAGTGAAAGATCAGGATGTGTTTATTCATAACAGTATGCAAAGCTGGGAAATGTGTTATACAAAGCTCTGGCCTGAACAGTGTCTAATATAGGCGATGAATGTCTGAGGACTGAGTCAGCTTTAGACTTGTGGGGACTTTGCCAGCACCTGTAGTAGAAGTTTGTCCTCATCACCCCACATGCTGCCTGACTTCCATTGTTATCTGCTTTGGTCTGTGTCTCCTCCTTGTTTCTGATTGCCCTGGCTACTCATCCCTTAAGCTGTTTTTGTTTAGAAGATGCTGGAAAAGGATGTGAAGCTTAGAAGGAAAGAGCATACTTTGGGAGACACTGAACAGCTGCTGTCTTGTCCTGCATATATCTGAGCAGTCAAGTAAGTCAAAACTTTTAAGGTACATATATAAGTACCTTAAAACTTTTAAGGTTTATATATGTTTTAAAAAACATATATAAACTCTTCTGCAGTAATTTAATGAGTCCAAGAAAACAGGAAAGAAGAGGGGTGCTACAGAATATAAAGAAGGTGGCAACATGCTGGTTTCTTGAATAAAAATGAGTTGTTTACTATCTAGAATAAAGGAGTACATCTATGTGGGAAACAAAAAGCAAGAGAAAATGCTCTGAAAACGGCAATTTGATGCTTCAGAGTAGCAATTTGTTTGTTATGAGCAAGTGAGTAAGGGGACATGAAGGTTGTCTTTTCCAGCTTGTTCTTTTCTCTTTTTTTTTCTGTCTGTCATGTAGATTTCGAAGGTTCAGAGATCTTCCTTTTTTTGTTTTTGCTTGAAAAAATAAAAATAAAATGCTGGTTTGTACTTGCCATTACTTCATGGAAATAGAAATCAATCATTTCAGTGTTTTGCAAGACCATATTAAAGATATTTTGGAGGTCCCAGCTTCAGTGTGATTTGCTGATCCAGATAGTTCAGTAATGTGTAAGCAAAGAAACTTCACATCGCAGAAGCAGAAAGTAAGGCTTGTTAATTACTACCCAGGCTCAAAAGTGCCCTATTATTGTCCCTAGAGAGAAGATTGCTCTCGCAGAGTCTCCTTTTATGTTTTCCAGCTGGGAAATGGTTTGCCCTTTTCATGGAAAAAACTCTGGCACCCAGAGCTTGAAGACCTCATTGTCTATTTTAGGGCTTTTAGCAAAACCACCTGCACAGCACCAGGTACCTTCTTTCAGTTTCTAAATGAAAAAACTATTCCTGACCTCCCCTGTGGGGAACAATTTATCCATAGTCAAAATTTGTGTTTTGTCAGTGTTATCCAGGTGTGCAATTTTCGTATTATTTACATACCTATTTTATGCAGAGGTTCATCTCCGCTCAGAATTTGCAGACCTGTTTGGCGTGATCCCTGAGTACATATATTATCAAGTTGTTTTCAGAAGTATCATAACAATTTCCTTGTGAAATATAGAAACAACATTGAAATTAGAAGTCTAAGGAGGAATTACATAATTAAAATGTCAGTAATGACTTATCTTTTAGAAAAAGAACATAAATCTTTGTTTTTACAAACATATCATTGCATTTCACTGGTAGCTAGTTTTCCCAGGAGTAACTGGATAATTAGAAAGATTTGCTGCTTACATAGAAAAATAACTTTTGTAGGTAAATTCCCTCAACAGGATTTATTTTAATAAAAGAATTAGACTGAAAATAAACACTTTCATTTTATGGCACAATTACTACCAATGACACATTACTGCAGTGAACTCTGATTTCTTTTTAGTCTAGCATCATATTTCACTGCCTGCCCCTTCTGTTTAGTATGTACAGTACCGTAATGCTGCTCAGTAAAAGAAAAATTGCTCATTGTTTGTTACTACTCATTAATTTGGACTTCTTAATTACACTTAGATGGGCTTAAATTATGAAAATGAGTAAAGTGAAGCTCAGGGAGAGATGGTCCATAAGGAGGGAATGCAGGGGTATCCTTATATTGCCAAGTACCTGCAAATATATGCCTGTTCTGCCTGTTTTCCAGTCTGGCCTTCTCTAAAGAAATTCTTGTCAGCAAGCCATACAGCCACAGAGGACAACGCTGTGCTCAAGTCAGTATGTCCTGAGAAGAGGTACCAATATGGGCTCCTCTGTAACCAACAGGATGACAACACTGCATCAGTTCTAGGGCTTCATCAAATGTCTTCCAGCTGATGGAGAGGAACTATTATCTCCTTGTAATTGTGTCCATTGGGAACCACTGTTATCTCCGGTTCTAACAATATCATCTTTTCCAGTGGCATGCCTTTTAGGTTTTTCTTATTCAGATATATCTTTTGTATCTCTGAGAGTATGTTTTATCCCCAGAATGTGTTTTAATGTGTTTTTTTTCCAATAGCTAGCTGATGACCAGCTCTTGTAAAACTGAGGGTCATACTTCAGATGACGTTGTTAAGGACTATAGCTAAGGCTCCCAGCAGAAGGTATCGTGCTGGGGCTGTCCTGGCACTTCCAGATAAGTTCAACTCTTCTACAGATATTCCTGATAGGGCAGCCTGAACATCATTAGTGCCAAATGCTGTCCTCTGCCCCTTGCCTCACCTTGTGAGACATCCCCTTCCTTAAAGGTTTGCAAAAGTCTGTCCCTGGAGGATGGATGATCCAGGACTTGGTTTCAGAGGCAGCTGTCATGTGAATAGTAAGGATAAGCCCTATCATTCCTCTTGACTGCAGCCTCTACTGGCTGAAATAGTGGGATTTGGGCCCCTCACTACAAGAAAGACATTGAGGTGCTGGAGCGTATCCAGAGAAGGGTAACGAAGCTGGTGAAGGGTCTGGAGAACAAGTCTTATGAGGAGCAGCTGAGGGAACTAGGACTGTTCAGTCTGGAGAAGAGGAGGCTCAGGGGAGACCTTATAACTCCTGAAAAGAGATTGTAGCGAGGTGGGTGTCGATCTCTTCTGCCAAGTAACAAGTGATAGGATGAGAGGAAATGGCCTCAAGTTGTGCCAGGGGAGGTTTAGATTGGACATTGGGAAAAATTTCTTCACCAAATGGGTTGTCAAGCATTGGAACAGGCTGCCCAGGGAAATGGTGGAATCACCATCCCTGGAGGTATTTAAAAGACGTGTAGACATGGTGCTTAGGGACATGGTTTAGTGGTGGACTTAGTAGTGTTAGGTTAACGATTGGACTCGTTGATCTTAAAGGTCTTTTCTAACCTAAACAATTCTGTGATTCTATGATTACTCTATTATATCAGGGATATCAGGGAGACAGACTTGGCTACCTCAAAATACTGTAGCTTCTCACTGAATTTGAAGCATTAACCCCACTGTTAAATACCAATTTTAGACTTGCCTAATATAGAAGTGAATTGCTCGTGCTAATTTTAGGAGTTAGAACTAATAAAGGCTGATGTTGTTCACTGACTAAGTGGTATAGAATGCAAAGCATCCTTTGATAAGTACCTGCACTGCCTGCTTTCTCACTTCCAGATCTTCAACAGAAATCAAGCATGAAAGATTTGCACCTCTAGAAGGGCACTTCTGTTCAAACTTATAAATGAGTGAAGACTTCATGTAAAATTGGGGCCTCTTTGCATTGTAATGTCAATTTCTACCAGTGATACAATTATAATATCATAAATTACAGATGTAGTTATGGCACACCTAATGTTTTTAAGTGTGTATTCTGTCAATCAACTTAACACAGTTGTGTAATGCAGCATGGTTTAAACATCTGAGATTTATTAGCAATTAACATATGCTTTTATTTTTCTTCCAAAAGTAATCACTATTAAAAATGAATGCTGTGAATGAAAAAGATGAAAACGCTTCGTGGTTATTTCAATTCATTAATAGATGCTGAAACTAATGTAGTACCTGATAGCATTAAAATATAAAACTGCTTCTAGTTTGTGAAAAGTATAACAGTTTGTGAGAGCTACTTTTCTTCTGTTGCATTGCAGAAATCTGTGTTAGAAATCAGGATATTTAAAGGTATGAGCACCTACGGATGCATATAAATATTGAGTTTTTAAAATATCTCGCTACATGCTAACTCTAATGATAGTCAAATGTTCCTCTGTGTCTTTGAAATTTACCACCATCTGTAAACTCCTAAATATCCTTTTTCAATGGCCTTTTCTCTGTCAGTTGTAAAGATTGGACTTCCTAGGTTGACCATGACCAGGAATGAGCTGTTCTAGATCACCCAAAGGAGGCTGTGAAGCGAGAGCAACAGCAATGAATCCTATTTCACTCACAACCAGGAAATAGGAACATCTTGGGGAACAGCGGGCAAGGGAGGGCAGTGTATCCTATGTAAAATATGGTAATAGACGGGGCAGAAATGCCCTGAGGAAATTAGGAAAGGACAGAAGGAATCTGAGGTGACCCTGTGGGAGCAGGAAGGAATGGCACAGTCATGTCTTAAAGGCTGCAAAGTTGTCCTTGTTTAAAGTCCAGGGAGAGAGCACTGCAGAGATAAACCAACCTGATAGTGGTGGTGACCCTGAATTTAGGTACAGGCACAGGTGTGATGGAGGGTGAAAGCAGGAGGGGCAGCTCCCCTTCAGTCCTACTCCCATGCAGTGGGCTGCATGGGGACAAAAGAAATAATGCAGACACACTTTTGGCTGCTACACACAGCTCTGCAGCTCTGACCTGGGTGACACCATCTATTTTCAATAAACCCTAGTCAGTTGTTACATGACAAAGAGTGAAAGAACACTACATTGAGGGACAATTAAGCGGAACGTAAGCACATCCTTAATGGATTCCCTGAACAGGGCTACTTTACTTATGGCACAACAGTAAACTTTTTTTCTTTTTCCTTACATTTTAAGAAAAAACTACAACTTTAATTTGATACAGAAATGCAGTCTTTTATGTGGTTAACACATTTGTGTTTAATGTATTCATTTATAAGTTTATTTTAGCCACTGGGTGTATTCCAAAGAATGAATGGAGTTTTGGGACCTTGGCAGTGAAGGAAGAATAATTTACAGGAGGGAATGGCTTGTAGCAGGTGCATCTGGGATCATACTTTAGAGCAAAGGTCTGGCTCTCAAGTATTGACGGGAAAAGAATGAACTGATTATTGTGAGGACAATCAAGTAGTGCAGGGACAGAGAGAACAAGTCTGTAGGAGAAGATTGCTATTAGTTTTGGAATGAAGAACTACAATTGCAGTAGAAATAGATGTCAATGTACAGAATAATTGTCTGGGATAAAAAAATGTTTATGCCAGCCTCTGTGAATCTAAGACTGACCCTATCTTTCAAAGCAAGGACAGCTATAAGTTTTAATTTTTCTGATTTTTACTTTTCCATTTGACAGAAAGACAGGTTTTGACTTAACAGATAGACACCTATGCAAGATAGACATTTTTAACAAAGAAATTGGAAGAATAATGAAAAGTAAAAAGCCAAATCCTAGGAAGCAAAAATCAGTGAAGTGGAAGGAGGAAACTTTCAGAAATTCTCTAATCCTGGGAGAAGAATCGGGAATAGTCTGTAGCAACATTCAAATCTGAAAACCTTGACCAAAGAGGCTGTAGGATGGGCCAATTGACTGTGATGGACCACAGAATTCAGAAACACTGGGAT
Source organism: Fulmarus glacialis (assembly GCF_000690835.1). Taxonomy (NCBI): domain Eukaryota; kingdom Metazoa; phylum Chordata; class Aves; order Procellariiformes; family Procellariidae; genus Fulmarus; species Fulmarus glacialis. Next base: position 41,319 of record NW_009208574.1, read on the forward strand.
ACAGAATATTCTTTAGGCTTATACTTGAAGTGGTATTGCTATTTAAAGAAAAGAAAAATGAGGGTGTCAGAGAAACCCAGAACAGGTATAAAGGAATCTCTGAAATATAGCTGGAAAATAAGCATAGCACCTACTAAAACTTGAAGTTAGTCCATGTAGTATGTGCCAAGTGTCAAGATGCACACTTGAGCTAGACAAGTAAGATAGCTTACCCAGATTGTTTCAAGCAGTACTGGAGATGCATAGTTGTAATTAGCCAGGGTTGTGCTATTCTTTCTAGGCTGTGCCAGTCCTGTCTGCCTGGATTTGTACTGCAATTTTTTCTCCCAGTTTCAGCTGATCTTGGTTATATAACTCTTCTCTCCAGTGCAAAAGCTGATTTCAGGGTATAGTTGTACACCTTGACTGTATATGGAACGTGTAAGTCTCAACGAATGATATGCTATTGTTCATATTTCTGAGGCTAAAATTGAGACCAGCTAAGTAAAATACAAAGAGAATACAACAGGTAATTTTCTTATTTGCCCTTTGCTCTCAAATTCTCCTTACTTCATGAAATAAGTTAAAATTCTGCTTCAGTTCAAGTATACTTTTTGTTTGTTTTTCAGTTTTTAATAATTACTTAATATTAAAACTGTGAAGAAATTAGTTTATAAGGGCTCCTGCAAACAAGCTTCCCAGTTTTTCCTCATATGAGTACACTCCTGGTAATTTTACTTTGACTTTTTTTTTTAAATAAACTATAAGAATACAGTAAAAGTTAGCTTTCACTAGTCAATTAGGTTTGGATTCCATTTTAAAAACCCACACAGAGCAATTTGTATATGATTCATCACTACAGTAACAGACTGAATGAATGTCATTTGATTCATGACCTCATTCAACCAAAGCTTCCCCAAAAGTTCCCCATGAACCTCAGTTCATAGTTTGGCCAAAGTCCTCAGATTGTAAGAAATTTTTTTACAATTTTTACCTTATTAATTAAGACCCATAACATTAAAGTGGGTTTCTCAAAAGTGCTCAGCAATGGCTTCACTCTTCTTCAACTGAAATTATCTGTAAAGCTTACACTGATGTCAATGAAATAAGAGTTAGGTCAATACTGAAGAGTTTTTTGCAAATTCTATTGATATGTCACTACAAGTTGGTCTGATTCTCTTGCCTTGAACATTATGCGGTAGAATACACTCAAAAGGTGCAAACGTGCAATCAAAAGGGCCAGCTTCAGGCAAAGTCATCTGTCGCTTAGCACAGCAGCTTGCCAAGGGTGGGTGACAAAAGGGCCATGGCTTTCCCTGCTTGCTTCATCCATGCCAGGTCCCAGGAGAGCCAGCTGACTCTTCTATCAGAGATGGAGAGAATTCCCTTCATCCCACAGTTTCCCGTTCCTTTCTCTTTTATCTTCCTGTGGCAAAAATGTGCTGGTCACAGGCCCAAAACTTTGCCTTCAGGACAGGAGAAGTTCAGCTGTGTATGGCTGCAACAGCACAGTGTCAAGTATCAAAAGAAATCTCTTCTAATTGGTATTTTTGTTTACAGTGTATTTCTTTGCTGTTCCTACTATTCCAAACATTTTTTGCTTTCCTTAATTGATTCTGATTTCAGCAGTTTCTTTAAAAAATAATTTTTAAATATTCATTTCTTTTTTATCATAGTATTCATTTAAACTCCAGAACAGTTTCAGACAGCTGTAGCTTGGTATGGCCCATGGCTGTGTGTTAACCCCTACACTCAGGGAGTCTTCCTTAAAGGTGCAGTGACGCACTCACAAACAGCCCCCGAACAAATTCCTGACTAAAGTACAAAATTGCCAGGCTGAAAAGAATAATTCTCTTAGGCACGAGGATAGGAAGAAAGCTGTTGAACCCACTTGTAAACAGATACTTATTGAACAAATAATTTTTGTTCTTGGGTTTTTATTCATCCAGGGAAGGGATTCTGAGGGAAGGGAAAAGTTTCAAGTAAAGCTGTGTACAATGCTTATGGAATGTAATTCTGGGACTCAAGTAATTTTAGCAGAGAAGACTTTATAATTAAAATTAGATAAAACAAATTCTGTTGTATTCATTCAAACAGCATTGTGCAATAGACTCTATTCTGGACTGTCAATTAACTTCAAATTTAAGTCCAACATTGAGACAGATCTCAATTAGTAAATCAGAAAATCTATTCAAGATCCATAACCTGCAGTAATTCTCAAAGGAAAGTTAAACATGTCTTTTGAAAAACTCTTTACAAGCTATATCTGTCAGAAGTAGCAATGTATGTGTGTTGATGTTTTCACTAGTAAGTTTTGTCACACCAATCTTGAAGATCATAATGCCTGAGATCAGTACTTTGCTATATTATCCTTTAATTCTCCCATTCCAAGAGAAATAATTTTGCAGAAATTTTTTCTTTTTTTTTTTTTTCCAAAGGTGCAGGCTGAGGAGTTCTTTGACAACTTAAAATGTAGAAGTAAGAGGAAAATAGATGCTAAGAGAAAAAGGAACTTCAATCATTTGACTACCACCTGTCAAAATAGATTATTTATTTTTCCCCTGTTCTTTTAGGCTTCCCAAGATTAACACATTGTGAATACATTGATAGAAGATTATGCATTGCAGCCTATGGTAGTGCTGAGACTCTGTTTTCAACTCACTTTCGTCACAGTAAACAATGTTTTGCTTAAAACAGATTGCACTTCCATTGCAGAAGTTAGTCCTGAACCAAATGTTTCCATGTCTTAAAATGAATCTTTAATTCATGTCCTTGTGATAACTTCTGCAGCTAACCATTTATGTTTGGTTAATTTTGTTTCTTCTTTGATACTTTGATCCTGATTGAGGAATCCTCACATGATTACAAAATTTGTTTCTGTTTTGCAGTATTGTCTGACTCCCTGTGAAATCTTTATATTGATTTAAACAGGAACCGCTGGTCAGTCAAGAGAATCTGTAGCATCTAACTTCTACCAAGGAATCTAAACCTGCGTGAAGCATCTACACTCCTTCTTCCAGAACCATGGGTAGTGAGGCAGTGATCTAAAGAAATGATATTCTAAGTCACAAGCTAGAAACATCAAGATATCTTTTCTTCTTTCTCAAAAACTGGGGCACTAAAGTCAAGGCTAGATTGGTACCACTAAGAACTGCAGCTCTGGATCCACCCACACATCTTTAGAAGAGAGAAAAGATGGTTCCATCTTCTTCCATCTTTCCACTTTCTAGATGGAACACAACACGGAAGTTATTATTCTTTAACAAAGGCCTATGTGACTTGTGATGTGGATTGGCTCTGGACATCAGCTAGGCACCTACACAGCCACTCCCTCCCTCTCATCCCTCCCTCAATTAGCAGAGAGAATAGGAAGAGAAAAAGTGAGAAAACGTGTTTAAAGGCATTTTAATAGGTGATAAAGACAGTTTAATAGGTGAAGGAAAGAGGGAAAAAAAAAGTGATGGAAAGGCAATCATTCACCACGTTCCATAAACAGACCAATGCCCAGATAGTCTACAAGCAATGAGCCCCTTGGAAGCCAGAAAACTCCCACCTCCTTTTTCTTCTACCCCAGTTTTTATTCCTTAGCATGGCATAGAATAATCCTTTGGCCTATTCAGTTCAGCTTTCCCAGCTGTGTTCCCTCCCAGCTTCTTGTGCATCTGCAGCCTGCTCACTGCAGGACGGTGGGAGCAGGCCAGGAAACAGAGAAAACCTTAATTCAGTGCAAGCACTGCTCAGCAATAGCCCAAACATTGGTGTATTAACTATTTTAGCCACAAATCCCAAACACAGCACCATATGGGTTGCTATGAAGAAAGTTAACTCTATCCCAGTCAGACCCAGTACTGTCTCCACCTCGCATTACCATACCTTTTGCATCACATTCCAGACTTACACTATCCAATACATTCTCATCAGCCACTACTCCCCTTCCCATCCTTTGAGTTATACACAGATATCCTTTAGTTAACAGCCCATCCCCATCAAATGTCCAACAAATGTTCATCTAAAAAAGTCCTTTGAAATGTCTGCTCCATAACAGTCTGTTCAGTTCATTTAGTCCATGACTTGGGCTTCATCTGTTATGGTGGTTGCTTGGGACAGGAGATGCAATATGTTGTGTTGGGTTATTAGGCACCAAAGCCAGCTTGGTTTGGACCATTGCTGCACTTACCCAGTTTCTTGTGGCATTCGTCCTCCATTTGTTTCAGGTGGTTTCTACTGTAGTACTTCATATAACACACAGCTCCAACCATGGGTTAGATTTTCCCCCCAAGCTTAAATCTTCTTGAGGTACACGCTGGATTTCCCCATCGTCCCACATTACCCACCAAGTGCACCCAGGTCATTGAGAAAAAGCAGTCTCAGAATTGGGTTTGCCTTTTCCCAAGGGAGGAGCAACCCATGCTGTCTTTCCCAGTCAGTTTGCACCCTATGGGGAATTTATCTCTTTCCACAGTAGGTAGGGGCTTTGTTTGGGCAGGGTCAGGTCAGTCAAAAGACCCTCTGATGTTAACCAGACAAGTGGCTTCTGCTAAATTTGCATCCCAGGGTTTCCATGTCCCATCAGCACCCATCATTCTCAGCATAGTCTTTAACAGTCCATTGTATTGCTGGTGGATGATAGGGGATGCGATACACTCAACGAATGCTGGGTGCCTTGGCCCAGGTATCTATGAGATTGTTTCAGAAATTAGTCCCATTGTTTGACTCATTTCTTCCTGGGGTGCCATTTTGCTACAGGACTTGTTTTTCAAGATCTAGAATATTTTTTGGGGCAGTGGCATAGGTTACAGGGTACGTTTCTAGCCCCCCATTAGTGGCCTCCACCATGGTAAGCACGTGACACTTGCCTTGGCACGTTCGCAGCAGTGGTTCAATGTAACCAATCTGCCAGCCCTCCCCATACTGATATCCCAGTTACCATTTTCGGTTTCAGGGAGACTTTACACTTTTGGCTCACTTGATTAAGGTGCATGTTTCATGGGTACCCTGGCTTCAATGGTCAGGTCTGCTACTCAATCACGAGCCCTTCTCTACATTGCATCTCTTCCTACATGTTCCTATGTTACATGGGCCCACTGAGCTATGAATAGCTCATCCTCACATTTCCATTCCAGGTCCACCTGAGCCACTTCAATTCTAATAGCCTGGCCTACTCGCTTGTTGTTTCAATGTTCTTTGGTAGCACAACTCTTGGGCATGTGAGCATCTATATGATGTACTTTTACAGCAAGGTTCTCTACATGGGCGGCAATTTCGAAACACAATGCAGCAGCCCAGATGTGTTTATCAATGCACACTTAGTTGGTCCATTTCCATTGCTGTAGCCACCCCTACAGGACATTTGCCACCATCCACGAGTCAGTTCAGAGACAGAGAACTGATTGCTTTTCTTGTTCAGCAATCTCCAGGGCCAGCTGGCTGGTTTTCATTTTTGCAGACTGACTCAGTTCACCTTTTCCGTCAGGAGGTTCTGCGACTCCTCATGTTTGACTCCACACAGCAGTTTTACACTTCTGATGGTTTTGCAGAATACAACAGGATGCATCAGTAAAAAGATCATATTGCTTTTAATTTTCTGGTAATTTACGATACGGCAGGGCCTCTAGGGCATGAATCACCTCCTCAGGTGATGCTCCAAAATCTCTGCCTGCTGGCCAGTCCATGATCTCTTCCAGGATTCTTGGGTAGTTGGAGTTCCAATTGAGCCTGCAGTGTGATCGGTGCTATCTGCTTACTCCATAGTGTTCGTTGCATGATGTGTAGAAGGGACTCTTCCTTTGAACATCCAGCATAGCAAAGACAATCACAATGCCAAGAGGATCTGTGCTTCTGTAGCAACTACTCCTGAAGCAACTTCAACTCTCTCACACGCTGCTAGTATCTCCCTTGCTTTCGGGATGTAGTAGGCCTTGGATCCTTTATTTCCCCAGCTCGAAAACCCTAAAGGTTGATCATGGGTCTCTCTAGGTGTTTTCTGCCAGAGTCTCCAGGTGAGGCCATGCTCCCCAGCTATGGTGTAGAGCATGTTTCTCATGGCTGGTCCTGTATGGACTTGCCCAAAGGCTACTGCACAAACTCACTCTTGTTTGACCTGTTCAAAGCTTGTTTCTGCTTAGGATCCCACTCAGATTAGTTCTTCTTTTGGGTCACTAGAGAGAGAGGTGTCACAAGCTGACTGTAATGTGGAATATGCATTCTCCAGAAACCCACAAAGCTTAGGAAAGCTCGTGTTTCCTTTTTGTTAGCTGATGGGAACATGGTGGTTCTCTTATTGATCACATCTTTTGGCATGTGATGATACCTGTCTTGCCATTTCATACCCAAAAACTGGATTTTTTGTACAGGTCCTTTGACCCTGATTTGTTTTATGTCTAAATCAGCTTTCAGCACAATTTGGATTATTCTTTTCCTTTTCTCAAAGACTTCTGCCACTGTGCTGCCCCACACAATATCATCAATGTACTGCAGGTGATCTAGGCCTTCACCCTGTTCCAGTACAGTCTGGATCAGTCCATGACAAATGGTAGGGCTGCGCTTCTAGCCATGGGGCAGCCAGTTCCAGCTGTATTGGACACCTCTCCATGTGAAAGCAAACTGTGGTCACACTCTGCTGCTAAAGGAACTGAGAAAAATGCACTGGTCATATCAATTAGGGCATACCACTTAGCTGCCTTTGACTCCATTTCGTACTGGAGTTCTAGCATGTTCAACTGGCAGCACTCAATGGCCGCATGGCTTCATTCACGCCGTGATAGTCCACTGTTAGCCTTCACCCTCCACTGGATTTTGCACTAACCAGATGGGACTATTAAAGACTGATGAAGTCTTGCTGACCATTCCTTGGCTGTCCAGCTGACAAATCAGTTCATGGAAGGGAACCAGGGAGTCTTGGTAGGTGCAATATTGCCATCTCTGTCATTGTAGCAATTGGTACCTGCTGCTCTTCAATATGCATCAACCCCACAAGAGAAGTATCCTCCAAGAGTCTGTACAAGGTAGACAGCTGTTTAATCTTTTCTACAACCACATTGACGACATCAAAGGTCCACCAGTACCCTTTTGGATCCTTGCAGTACCCTATTCTGAGTGGCTTGGTAAGCTCCTCCGCCAGCTCCCTTAGTACTCTCCGGTGGATCCCATCTGGCCCCTTAGACACATGTGAGTGTCCAGGCGGTGTAGCAGGTTGTTAACTGCTTCCTCTTGGATGTGGGGGTTTATTCTGCTCTCCGTAGTAGTATGTGTCAGGATTACATGCAGGAGAAGCTTATTTAAAAGGGCAAAGACACCGTTCATGTTCAGAGAAAATATTTAACTAGTGGCAATGAGGAAGCCATGGGAGACAATCCTCATCTTCTTCCTTCAACATTACAATTAAGAGCAAGGAAAACAATGAGGCAGAAGAGGCACAGATGTGGTCTCTTAAAGTATGTGTAATTTCAGCTCTGCAAAACGAAAGCTTGGTATTATTTCCTTCCCTCCTTCCTCCCCTGCTGCTTTCCCTCTGTCCTCCCAGCCATCCTTCCCTGCTTCCCCTCCTCCTTCCTTCCTTCTCTCACTCTTTTCCTCTCTCCCT
>NW_009208574.1:48910-63326 GCF_000690835.1 Fulmarus glacialis
GTCTCTTCAGTTTATGGAGTTTACAACTTCTTCCAGCTTCTGAAGTATTTAATCTCCTGACATGTAAATTCCTTATGCACTTTATGGAATTTACAGGCTCTTCAATCTTAAAGATAGAGAAGCAGAGCTTGTAAATTTTTATAAACTACTGAGCATGTATGTCACTATCTATATTTAGATGTGCATTTATACAGTTACAGACATTTTCTGCAGTTGCAGAAGGCAGAGGTGCAAGCAGAACTCTGTCTTTATCTGAAGTCTTCCATATTTTGATTAGTTGATCACTCTAGGTAAGGTCAGGTTGCAGATGAGCTCCTATATAACCCCCAATCTCAACATTTTTATACTTTGTACCTTTCTCACAGTAATATTTTTTATTTTTATCTAAGACCTATATCCCTCTGAGATGAGGTAATTCCATTTTGTATGGGAAAATTCTGGCATATAGACACCTGTGAGAGACTTATACAGAGGGAAAAGATACACTGCACTTTCTTTTAGGTTTGATACTGACTCCATAGTTCACTAGTTGGTACCTATCCTACGTTTGTTGAGACACACAAGGTCTGCTACCGCTAACATTTCCCGTGTTGGTGAATGCCTCTGTTTCTTGCCTACTTGAGTTTCTTCTGTTTATTTTAACACAAATTCTTTCCTTCCTCTTACCGAACTGTTTTTTGCTTTGGTATTTTTCTTTTCTTTTTTTTTTTCTTTCACTCAGCATTACTCCATATCTAAAAGTAACGGCTTAGTATGGGGTGTCAAAGAGCCTCTGTCCGAGATTATTAGTTAAATAAAACCATCAACTCCTCCAGTGGCAGTTTGGTTTGATCATTGAAAATGACTGCTCCAAAGAGAAATATAAATATGTCAGTTTTGGTTTCCCTCTTCTCAGTTTGAAAGCATGATTCTGGTAGGAGAAAAGAGGCAAATGCATTAATAATGGCTAACAGCATCATTTCTTCTTTTGATGAAGTTTAATTCACAGTGTCTCTGTTCCACTTTTTAAATTCTATCTTACTTCTCTAGAATCAGATACAGTAAACAGAAGATTATGGATAAGAGAAAACATGCCATGTTCCATGCAAGGAAGGATGGATTATAAAAACACCTTTATTAGTAAAAGATCAGCCACCTGACATTCCAAATCTAGTAGCTATTTTAAGTATAGGTCTCCTTGCTTTTGTTGATTTCAGGATGCCTCTACAGGGACTGATTGCTCTAACCGTACAAATCAAAGCTGGACTTCAGCAGCTGAACGAAATAAGGCTGACTGTTCATTTCCAAGTCTAGAAGTCCAACAGGGGAGAAAGATGGAATTAAGTTCAATTGTTACCTATTAACCTTGACTAACACTTTACAGTAAAATCACAAATACACATTATAGTACCTTTTCTTTTCCCTGTCCTTGCAGTCTGAAATATAGATGTAGTCTAAATCCCATCGACTTTCAGTACCATGTATTCTCCTGAGTCCATTAGGTCTTGCTGATCTGAGCTATGCAATTCTACAAGACTTTTTTTTTTTTTTTTTTTTAAATAGCATCTTTGAAAACTATTGGGAAAGTAAGAATGAAACCTAATAAAAGTATTAAAACTATACAATCCACTTCACAGGAGACAAACTAGACGGAGTACTGACATGTGGTGACAGAGTTCAGAGTAGACCAAAACTTCCTTTCCTTAGCCAAATACCCTATAAACCAGATCAACCTGCTGCTATTATGCAAAGTTATCAGATACTTCTGGCCTATTTCTGCTGAAAGGAAAACCATGACTTGCTCAACAAAAACAAAGCAAAACAAAAAAAAAGAATAAAAACTACAAAGAATAATCATGGACAACACTATTTTCACAAAATTAAAAAACTGTGAGTCAGTATGGGGAAAAAAGAAAAGATTAACTATAACCTGTATTAGGCATGGGAAACCAGATATCCATCTGACAGCCAGTAAGGACAAAAACCACATCTTTGATGCCCCACTATTTTTAAAGTAATACTGTTGAATTGATTATAAATACTTCCAGAGAAATCATAGAGGGGTTAACTGTATAATAAGCTAACTTTGCACAATTAAGAGAGGTTCTTAGAGGTTCAAATCATTCTGTTATTTCAGTAAACTAGTTACTTCTGTCTTAGTTTTCTGTTTTGCATATGTATGTATACACACACACCAATATTTCTGTGTACCTATATAGAGAGATCTATGAAGCAAGCATTCAACAAAATCAAGAAGTGCAGACTCGAGATGCCTTCACCTTCTCTATTAAGATGTTTTGTAGTTCTCTGCTGAGAATCCCAATTTCTTACAAAAATATGATACATATTAGTTTTTTAATTTTCTTTTTTCCCTATAATTTTATTCATTGCTATGTATACATTCTTATTCTTATTCTTATGAAGTTCTTAAAATACAACCGTTGAAAATGTAGAAGCTTTAAAGTTTGCTTTCTTATAAAAAAAATAAGTGGCTTATATAATTACTAAAAGCATCAAAAATCTGGGGGACAGGTGTCATGGTTTAACCCCAGCCAGCAACTAAACACCACGCAGCAGCTCGCTCACCCCCCACCTCCGGTAGGATGGGGGAGAGAATCAGGAGGGCACAAGTAGGAAAGCTCATGGGTTGAGATAAAAACAGTTTAATAATTGAAATAAAACAAAGTAGAACAGTAATAATAATAATGATAACAACAACAATAATAGAATATACAAAGCAGGCGACGCACAATGCAACTGCTCACCACCCATGCCCAGCCTGTCCCAAGCCACAAGAGCCCTCCCCTTCCCGGACCATCCCTCCTTGTTTATATACTGAGCATGACATCACATGGTATGGAATACCCCATTGGCCAGCTGGGTCAACCGCCCTGGCTGTGCTCCCCGCCCCCAGCTTCCCATGTACCTGGCAGAGCATGGGAGGCCGAAAAGTCCCCCTGTGCAAGAACCACTCGGCAACAAGCAAAACATCAATGGGCCATCGACGTTCCTCTCATACCAAACCCAAAACACAGCACCCCCCAGCTACTAGAAAGAAAGTCAACTCTATCCCAGCCGAAACCAGGACAACAGGCAAGGTGCTAAACTTCCACAAATAATTTCTAGCAAAAAGCCTGGTCCCTATTCTTTTAACTCACTAGCATTAATAATGTTTTAAAACTAGGACCTATTCTTTCTAAAACTCTGGTGCTACTTGTCGCGGGGGGCTCACAAAATCAAATTAGGTACGTGATAGAAAACACAAACTTTATTTAAACCAAAATTGTTTAGCAGAAAACTAACTAGAAATGAGGCTCATCAAAATCATTCAACACTCCGACAACATCAGTAAACCACAGGTTCAGGACGGTGTACAAGGAACTAATACTGCATGGCCAGCTTTAGAAATGAGGATCCAAAATGTGCACAATCACTCACCTCTAAGATGAGGGCTCTCAGCCTTGAGAAGTTTCCCTGGGCGGTGTCCCGACTCAAGGGGAGAGTCCCCGACTGCAGACCCGCTGCTCCGAGGAGGACTGACTCAATTTGCCCTCCGGCAGGGCTCCATTTATACCCTAGTCAAATCTGATCTGTGGTCAACTCTAATTGGCTGAGAGCTGTAACTTTCTTACTCCTCGCCCGAGGTGTATACGTGACCCAAAGTGTGTACACGATGGTCAACACTCGCCACCTTAAAGGCATGAAAGTAAGGGTGTGAAAAGTAAGGACGCTGCGGTCCTGATGCCCCTGGTCTTTCGTCAGGACGGGTGCACCTGCCACACTACCTACACAGTATTAGCACAATTTTAAGAAATAATTTCTCCTTTGTGTAAATATTAAAGAGAAAATAAAGACATAAATCTGCATTAGCCTCCCATACTAAAATAACATACAGGTTTTCAAGTCCAAGAAGAGGAGAAAAACACGCTAAATTTTAACCATACATTTTAATTGCATATTGAATTAATTTGCCCTGACAGAAAATCTATAACCAGAGTGGACACTTCCTCCCTGGAATTTTCAATTCCTTCTCTTGCCCAAGAAATAAATTCCCTAAAATTTCTGTAGTGAGATCTTTGAGTAGATGGTTTAATAGGTTTTGACAGCAATTCAATAGCTATATCTGAAAGGCCTGTTTGAAATTATTTCTTGGTGTGTGACAAGAGATTAATTTAGAATTCATTTGAGAGGACAAAAGTCAGTCCTACCTCAGGAGCTGAATCACTTCTCGTACTGTACTTCCTCCATAATTGTAGGTAGTCAGTCAACATCTGAATCAATGTCAAAACCAAGGTCAGAATAGTCACTAAAGTATTTCAGATAGTCTCCAACAGAAAATACTGTAGAAAACAAAAAATACATATATAGCAATATAAATAGGTAACGTGAAAGGTTCCACATTGTCCACTATCTTGCCAAAATATGGATACCCTGAAATGTTTTAAATGTAACGTTGAATGCTGAGTAGTGTAGATTAGTGCATATAACAAAGGCATTTCTGAGAACTTTTCCCACAACTTACAGATACCTGTTGACTTCTGACTTACTCCCGTGACTTATAGATAGGACATCTGTGCCCAGGTTCTTTTCCACAGGAATATGTTGACCCAGTAACTGGAACAACATTGTCCCATTGTTATTTACGGTTAGAAAGCTTTCTGCCCCAGGATGTAGGCAAGAGTGCTATCTTCAGAGCTACTCTGATTCATTGTTTCTTTGTTCTGATAAAATGTTCCTCATTCTCCTCTTCCTCCATTCCTCTGTCTCTGCTGCACAGTGCAACCTGAAACACCATGTTATCCCATTATGAATATACTCGCACATGACATCTAGCCCAACTGTGGCACATAATATTCAGTTAATCCAACAAACTCAGAAAGTGACATGCTGTCATGCCATGGAAGCTGAAAGTCTTGGCCTTCATAAGTACAAATACTTCAAACTATGTCCAGAGAATAGAAAATCCTAAAGAAAAACATTTTGATTATTCAGTCTCAATTGTGTATTCTGTTAATGTTGTGCCCCTATTTGCAGTTGGTGGGGCACACTGTCCTGCAAGGGTTTCTAAAACACAGAGAGAGAATGAATAATCTTGTTTTGCAGTAAGTATTAGTTCTCTTTTTAAGGACATTGATTCAAGTAAAGAAACTGATTTTCACAATAATTCTATGCACCTGCCTTGCTTGTCAGGAACCAGATCACAAAACTACTTGTCTAGGTTAGCAGACTATGCAGTGTCTGCTATAGCGATTCAAATTCTATGGTGTTTGGCTGAGTTGTGACAAGTGAACTTGAAAATTGGAGATGACGGGTCACCTATAAAAATAGGCAAAGTAGCATTTTGTTTTCAGAATTTGATTTAAATAAATTACATTTTTTCCAGAGATGTCTTGAAAAGTTGATCTATTTTGTAAGCTCTGCAATGCTTTTATTTTTTTTTGAGCAGAAGGAACAGATACATCTCTACATTAAAAAAAAAAAAAAAACAACCAAAAATGAACACATTCAATAACCTAAGCTTCTCCAAAGTGTTTCTCATGCTTATATTCAAGTTGAATAGAAAAAGAAAAGAAAATGAAACAGGTTTCTCCATTTAAACTGTTCTCAGAATAAAGCTGTATATTTCTGTACACTATACTCTGCATACCTCTGTTAAGCGTAACTCTCTTCTCTGCAACTTTCATTTGTTTCACATGAAGGAATTGCCACAGAATAAGAACCCCTTTAAGAATCTCTGTGGAGACCTCTGACAATTGAAAAAATGGTACTTGTCAATCTCAGAATGATGATTTGTAAGAAAAACAATGGCAGAAATGTAGTTCAGAATGGAGAGTGGTGAAGCTGAAGAGCAAATATTTCTTTGCCTTCTTAGCCACTGGTGATTTGAGTGTGCAGCAGAGGCTCTAACGCTTGAGCTGCCAGAATAATTATTAAAGTCAGAATACATTCCAGTGCCAAAAGAGTGTTGCACAAATAAACATAGAGGCCTTTTCTTTTTTTTTAATATTTTTCACACTAAGTCTCTGTTTCTAACTCAATTTTTCTTCAATACGCAACAGACAGCATTATACCACAAACAGAACATGAAATTTGTAATTAAAAAATGCTAGTATCTTCATCTGCCATTGAATATAGTTGAATGACCTTGAGTAAATATTTTTTGTCTAATTCACTGCCCAGTTGAGTCACCAGAGGGAGTCTCACTGACTTGAACAGGCATTGGATCAGGCCATTACTTTTTTATGCTTCAGCTTTCCTGCATGAGATTGTGATATATATTCAGTATTGTAAAGAATTCCAAAATCTATAGATGATAGCACAGCAAAGGTTGAATATTACCGTGTAGCCTATATGACAAGAGATAAAATATCTCATTTTCTGACACAAATTAATATTATCACCAACAGCTCAGAACTTACTCGTGTGCCCCTGAATTACCTACCAGGCTGTATTCCATCTCCTTATTTTCTTTAGTTGTAAAAGTCACGGGTAAGAGAATTCTAAAGCATTTGAGCAATTAAAAGCTTGTCTTCATTTGTGCTTGGCCTCAAGCAACATGAGTCAACTCAATTCTTCTTATATAATTGATTTCCAGTGTGCTGCCTTGAAATGTTCCCTGAGATCCTTATATATAGACTGTAAAAGAGTATTCTTACTGCTGAAATGCAGCCTCTTCTTTGTTGGAAAGAGTAACTGCTTGATAGTAACAAATGGTGCTACGTGGTCTCTCAGTACGTTTATCTCCTGAATCTACAAGGCAAAAGTCTACAGAATGGGAAAACAAAATCAGGATACTGTTTATGAGAGCTTGAATTTTACCTATAGGAAGTCTGAAACCAGATTTCTCTGTTTCATCTTGGACATCTTCAGCAACCAAAAGTTACATCAACCATGGTAAATTACTTGTTTGTGAAAGGTCAAGCAGGAAATGTGGGCTACAATCTCCAAGAACTCTAGTTCCTTTCTTAACTCTTGGTCTTTCCTTTCTCTCTGTCTGAGTACAGCTTGGTCATGTGTTCTTCCTTACTGTTAGGAGTGACTTATTTCCGTAAAAAGCCTATGTAGTGAATGAAGCGAGCACCTTCTTTCCTTTCTTCTCATTAAGAAATTATTCTTTTGCTATGCACATCTACAGTTTGCCTAGTCTCTCTCTTCCTTGGTTTCGTCTCTGTCTTTTCAATCATAAGGAGAGAGCAAGGATGACTATGAAGAACAGAAGCCGAGAGGCCTGTAGTTCTCTGAATTCAATGCTGAGCAGCTGTCTAGTAGGGATATTCTAAGAGGGGAAAACGGTGGAGTTGAAATTGTTCGATTTCACTTTAGAATTCTGAGAACAAGTATAATTGCCCTGTAAAGTTGCTAATTGTAGGCTTTTCTGAAACAATCAACAAAAATAAAACACTACAAATAAATACATGTATTTGAGATTACTTAGCTTAGAGCATTTATTAGTTCCTTATATAACACACAGCCACAGAAAAGAATGTCTCTTCTAAATGTAAAAGAGATTACTGTGATGTAGGATGGTGGACCTGTAGTTTACTGTCACTGCTGTGTGACAGAAACAACTTAGGCTTGATTTGCAGGGCTCTGTGTTTGCAAAATAAGCAATATTCCTGATTCTAAAGAAATGGAAAATAAGTAGTAATGTAAAGAGAAAGTGTCTCATTGATCTCTAGGTTAGTTTGCATGAATTATATGATGTTTTAGCTATGTTTAGTGTGTGGGCCTGCTGAAACATGGCCAGCTGCAATAAGGAGCTGTTTGGAAAACCAACTGATACTGGCCACCATATGCATCAGTTTAGCAACAAGAACAGTATCTTGCATTTGCCCTTGACAGTTTCCCAATTAAAGGAATATATTTCCTTTTATTTCTAGGACAAAATGTAGTAACAAAGATTCCATTTGGTAATTTTCTTTCGGTGGTTAAAGAAGAGTACTTTTCTTACTCTCTTGAGTTACATCAGCTGCATCGCTTCAGAGGGGAAAAGTATCCTATGCCTATACCATTCCTTTTTGCCACTGTATATTCAAAAAGGACAGAACATGTGGTCTCACTTGAGAGAATACACAGTACTAACCACCTGTAAACAGTAAAAAATATACAAGGACTTGTGGATACTTTAACCCAACAGTAGGACTTTGTGCCTAAATGGTTATATCTCTATCCCCAGTCCTAAAACTTCTGACAGCTTCATCTCCTCACATAAAAAGGTCTCTCCAGCACAGATGTTGCAGAAACAGCTGAAAGACTATCTTTGAGGATGTCTTTACAAATCTCATTTTATTTCCATGTAAGTTGCAGAATCAAAGTAAAGTGTGCAGCAAAATAGCAGGGTCTCTCTCAGCAATACTGCAGTCCTGGTGGATTATGCAGGACCTCATGGATAGATTGAGAAAACTTGTGGTAACTCCCAGGCCTCTGGAAATTATGCCAGTAAGTTGGCCACCTACTGCCTGATCCGTTCTAACTGTTGATTCATCACAGTGACATCTGAAAAAATGTGGTGAAATGTGTTGGAAATGCATTGATGTACTTGATGCTGAGAAACCGGACAATATGAAGAGATTTTAATATGATTAGCTGTAAGAGTGAGATTATCATCAGTATGCGCAGCTGTTTGCAAAATTATTAAGGTTGAGGTTATAAATATAGTAAAGCATTAAAAAGCTGCTGGATACGCATAGATTTTTTACACTATGGATCTGTATTTACCCATCAACAATCACCTTTGTAAAAAATGTGAACACATGCACAGCCTTTTCAAATACATATTAAGTGACATGTCCACTGCTCTGATCTACACCCTATTTGATACTTTATTTATTCACTGGCCATGAATCCAGTAACGTATCCAACCATTACAATAATAGGACTTCTAATAAGTTCTTGAGCAGGCAGAAGTATTTTGAATGGATTTAGAAACTTGAGTTAAGATATTTAATTTAAACCTGTTTGATGGGAAACTGTATAAATGTAATCAGTGAGTTTAAATGAGCTTTATTGATCATTAGAAAGCTTTTCTGTTACTTGATGTCATCTGTAAATATGGAAGGAAGCACTGGTTATAGATTTCACTGCTCACATAATTGAGTCGGTTAAGATTATTTCTAGCAATCAACAGTACTCTCTATGAATAATGAAGAAAGAGTCTGAGCTGATGTCAGAAGTTATACTTATCTCTGGGCCCCATTTTCAGCTACTGAATTTGTCCAAGGCATATCAAAGCCAAAAGAGTTACCAGAAAACAGTCCAAGCCACTAGCTTTCAAGCCCAAATTATTTTTTTTCCCAATGTACAGAAACATTTGAATAAAGCCTTGTAAATCAGAGTGCATCTTCCACTGAAGCTATTCAGACCATTCTATGAAAATTGATTAACCAAAGACTCTGCATGCTTCTTGAAGGGAGAAATTATTCATCATCAGAAGCAAAAAAATGGGAAAATAGACAAGGTAAAAATCATGTCTAGTGTAAAGTGAAAATCTTAAGTAAGGCTCTATGATGCCTTTCTCCTAATTCTGCAGCTTAGATACACAAGTACCCTTGCAATTACTAGTGCAGACTTTCCTTTTCAGTGAGAAAGTCCTGCTTTTAATGCTGTGATCTGTCATTGACTTGTAGGCAAGTTTCCAGCAGATATGGTATTTTAATACATAGACCACTTCTACGTGTTCTGGAAACAGCATTGATCTAGGAATTAAAAGAATATTCCCAATTCTGCCCGCTCAGTTCCCTCTATCATCTCAGGCAAGCAACTGAGTTTCATTTTGTCTTGTTTTGTTTATGTAAAATGTGGGGATAGTAAAACTTAGCTCTCTTAGTTGAGTGATTCCAGACAGACCTGTACATCTGTATCAAAATATGATAACTTTAAATGCTTACCTGTTTCAAAAGATGAAAGTCAGAATTTGATCACATAATTCTTCCAGAATTATTCAATTAAGGGTAGCTTTCTATAGAAATAAATTGCTTTTGAGTAGGAAAAAAATTGAATCTGAATGTGGAAAATGTTGTTCAGTAAAGAGGAGCCTCAGAGATAATACTGATCCCTAAAAGACATAATTCACTTAAAATCATCAAGTCTTCCTGTGGTTCTGTACAATTACATGGTATTTCTGTAAAAACAAACTATAGCTGAGAACAGGTTACTTATCAACCTTTCCACACCTGGCCCACAAGTGGTGTGTGATGAAAGGGAAACTCTCTGAGGCGGAAGATCTCTTTCAGGTTGTCCTTAGCTTGGCAGTGCCTGAATCAAAGCATTAGTCCCTGCACTAGGACTGTTCCCTATTATGTATTTTACATTATTCAATAGCTGGAACAAAAAGATGTATTCCAAGGAGCCATGAGTGGAAAGCAGACCACCACACTCTCAGCTGGGCATTCTGGTTACTAGCCTGATAACTGTTGCTGTTTTTCATTCACCCTACTTCTGTCTCCATAAATATTGCATCATCTGTTACATACAGGCCAGCTTCAGCAAGATAACCCTGATGCTTGGTGAATAGGAACATTAAAGCCTGGGTTTAATTTCCCTCAGGCTGCAGCAGCCTGGAACCCAGGTTTTCTCCTGTAGTGCAAAAATGGTCAATGCAGCTTTTCTGAAAAAAAATAGGTAATATCATCTGAGTTATTTCAACAAGAGGCTTTTTAAAGCTCTTTCCTCAGGACTCCAAGCTCTGGGTCCTGAGGAGGATGAAGGTATTTAATGTATACCCTTGAGTTAGATGTCAAAACTTCAGAAAGGAAGTCTGAACACCTGCCATGGGTAAGAGGTTTTTTGCCCCTTTCCTGCCATAGGTACTTTCCACTCAACATTTTGGTACTCTTTATGCAGATTTTAGAGCAGTAAATAGCTGTCTGTCTCAGCTAACTGCACAAGAAAACAGCTTGGATCCCCTGTTGTGGCTTGGCATCTTCTTTTTAGATCTGGTAAACTCGAAGTTACAAATATAAAAGAAGAAATCGGAACTAATACGCAACTCTGTAGGGTTTAATTGATTTTAGCTTTAATGTTTTAATAATTAGCAAGTAGTTTTCATGTTCCTATCTGCTATCTCTTCAATCTTTTCTGATGTATATCAAATACTCTTAAGCAATAGTCTTCAAGCTTTTTATGTTTTGACAGTTTTCAGCTATTATCCTGGTAAAGAACTGGCCCTTTGAATACTGAACTACAATGACTCTGCTTTCCTTAGCTGCTGAACATTGATCTTTTAGATCCGTGAACACATTAGGTCCATGGACTGACTCAGAGTACATGGGCCACAGACTGCAAAAATCACTGTTCTAAAAGCTCAGTCCCTTTCTTGTAGGCATGAAGTGATGAAACATTAGGACTATAATAGGATTATTAAATTCATACTGAAATGGCTCAGTTGTACCCTCTTAAGTCTCTTGGTACTGCTGTGTAATTGAAGTATTACGATTTTATTTTTAAGAGTTTATTAGTATCCCTGAAACCTTAACTGAAAATTCAGCAGATTGCTTGGAACTTTATTTAAAGAATAAATATACGTGGGGAGATTTTGTTAAAGGAAACTTCCTTTTATGTAAGAGTGGACTGAAACTGTTTTAATATGCCTCAACACGTTAGATATTAGAGGAAGGGCTAACTGATCTGGGTTTTGTTGTAAATCCACATCACAGAGAGAGCTTTTATAAAAAGTAGTAGTCTTAGACATCTCTATTTTTGGTGTTGTCTTTTTTTCCCTTCAACTCAAAATGTTTGCAGTATGGGTCATTTTAATGAGATTCCCTGTTAGCTTTTGAACTCCTGTGTCCTTTCACATGGTTGCTGTCTTTTCATTTAAAACACAGACCGCAGATTTCTGTGCTGCTGAATTTTTGTGAGTCAAGAGCCATCACAACAGTATTTAATGTGCACATTTTTGTGGATGTGTCTGGATTTATATCTGGTAAAGGTAAAGTTATTGTTGTCCTTCAGCCCTCCTGTACCAGAGACAGAATTTGCAAGACAAAGAAGTTGACAGAAATTTTCAGTTGGCTTTTAAAAATTGCTGAAGAACGAGAGTTTTAACCCTGAATAAATGAGATTTTTACAATAACAAAGGTTCTTCAATTTCCTAATTCCTGTGAAGTCTGCCATTGTCTCTGTTATTCTTCACATCTATCCACAAATTTTGTTTTAGAATCTATCCCCACCACACTACATGGCCTCTGTTCTGTGTCTCGCCTTTTTTTCTTCACTGCTATAAGTATCCCTCCTTGCACTTCCTTCACTCAGTTTACCAAGGTAATCCTGGTGCTTCAAGAATTTTTATCGTTCCTGCTCTACCCATTGGTGTCAATTTTTTCTAGCTTTCCCAGTAAACACTTATTCTCATCTTTGTTTTCACATCTTCCAACAGCCAGCCCTTAATTTCTCCAGTCCTTGGAGCAGAGGTGGTGTTTATCCTGCTTCTTACTCCCGCAGCAGAAAGCTATGCCTATGGAACCGAATAAGGTGCTCTGAATGTGGTGAAAAGACAAATAGTGCAGAAGATAGTGAGTAAATCACGTGGTTTGCTGCTGCTTGCTGTCAGAGTGACGTGGCTTTGTAGGTCAGCTCCAGTAGGATGGGCAAATGAGATAAAGTGAAAACTCATAAATAAAAGGAGAAAGACTGAAAATGTCATATGATGCAAAAGAACTTGAACTCTATTTCCTTGCAAATATGTGTGTAGTGTTACTGGATCAGACTGGAAAAAATTGAGACAATGAAGATTCTTCTTCCACAACTAGTGAAAGGAGTAAGTAAGCTGACATGCGTATCACGTCATTAATAAGATATAACATATAAAACTGAGAAGACATATACAGTACATTAGAATCCTGGGAGAAATTCTACCATAAGTAGTAGGAAGCTACAGAGCCTTCTAATGACATGTATGCAAACAGGAAAATGATTCCTCTAGACTACTTTAAATTTACCATAAAAGTTGGTGGTTTTAACCACTAGTTAAGAAAGGTACTGCTGCTACCTACCGCTGAGTGCACAAGTTAAGGCTTCCACCTTGAATGCAGCCTGGATGGGCTGCCCACAAAACTCCTTCTCCCATTAAAAGGACTGAACAACTGTTAGAAATTACTCCTGCAGGCGGGAGTAGTTTGAGGAAGGCTAAACTATCGCAGTAAGATACTGGATTTGTAATATTTGCTTTATGGTCTATCAAATCTGTACAGTACATCTTATTACAGCCTCATGAGCATGAACTAGTGATAATTCACTATTATTTTCCCAGCTGTTTGGATCAACGTTTCAATCTGAAACTTTTTAATACACTGGTGTTAAAACTCCTTGCAAATTACTGAGATTTCTAAACTGCAGATATCTACAAACTTCACATTTAATTTCTAGATTTTTTTTTCTTTTACAGGAAAATGCTTTTTATCCTTATTGGTACCTATAATCTTTTCCAAACACTTTGGAAACTAATAGTTCTTTGGGTAAAGAATTAAAATAAATTTAATGTGTTCCCTGTCTGCAGTGCTCTGCTAGAAAATTTCTCCTTTTCACTATTTTTTTTCTGACAGATTCAAGCACTGAAACAGTGTATAGGAAGTAATGGGGCATAGCCCAAGTCTGGGATGAAAAGTAACAAATCAGAAGTGAATATTGCTTGAAGTTGGTTTCTGTTGTGCTCATTTTTCCTGGATGTATAAGGAAAGCTGACAGGCAGAATTGCTTGCCTCACAGTTCACTGGGTGAACCTTGACGAGATGGACATGTGAAGGCACACACACAAAACAAACTCTAATGATTGGCTTGCCACATTTTATTTGAGCTAACATGGAAGATACACAGTAGCTTTAGGGTAAATAAATAATATTTCATACAGCGTTCTTCATTTAAGCAGATTGTGAAGGATAACTGTGTGACTGTAAAGCAGCAATAACAGACAATGACATTTTGTGCCAGGTTACAGGTCCAAAGCAACCTTTCACTGATAATGTTAGAGTAACACTTTATTACATACCTTGCAGAAATTATCATCTTCTCCTTCATTTCTTAGTAAAGAAATATCAGCAGGCCCTCTTTTTTATGCAGCCTCAGTATCATTGTCAACAGTTGAATGAAGCCGGAAAGCAAATTACTTTCTTTCCCCTTGTGGCAATCCTTTGAGAACAGAACTGTGACAGAGGAGAGAAGTATGACAACTTGTACACCACCTGTTTTATCTTGCACAAAAATCAGGAAGGCTGTCAAATAGCTCCCTTCATCTGCAGTAGAAGCATGTAGGAAAATTGTGTTTGTATGTGAAGGAGGAAGATGTGAGAAGATTTCAGAGGCTAATTACACACAGAAGATTTTTTTATTATTATTATTATTAGATACTTGGATAGAACAAATAATAGACATATGATTACTAAGAAAACTTCAATATTCAAACAGTAACTTTTTTTAGAATCATAGAATCATTAAAGTTGGA
>NW_009208575.1:0-30526 GCF_000690835.1 Fulmarus glacialis
CTTCTTGAGTTACCTGCCCCTTCTTCCAACTGCAACTCCAGTCCCACAGTAATCCAGCTGAAATCAGTATGAAATCATAAGAAAAACAGCAGCAAAATCGGACTTCCTTTTCCTGTTATTTTCTTCTTTCCTGAAAGAAGTTTTTTACAAACTGCACGTTGCATACTTTTGTGATTTGGAGGGAAAAAAAAAAAGCTTTAATAAAATATTGTACTAATTAATTTCACATAACTTGAATACTTCGAAATTGTTTAGATAATTCAAAGGTCTAAATACTGCGTTATACCTATGACTTATAAATTTATTCTTAATATTCATCTTTCATAAATTGCCATTCTTCAGTGTGATTTGTTAGAGTAATCACCCAATTTACTTGCCTCCCCACTGAGATACTAGTACCTTACCTCATTAAGCTCTGTGAAAGTTTGACTTTTTTCCTTTTGGTTTTCAGCTGCGACTGCTTTATTTGTGTAAGGGAAATACTGTATCTTTGGTTTATAGTTTCTGATTCATTTAGACTTATGAGGGAAAGTCAAGTGAAAACTGAATTTTGAATCCCAGTTATTTATAGGGGGCTTACAATCCCTAATCTGAAATTTAGAATTCAAGAGGAGACATGTTGTACAATGTTGTCTTAACCTGAAGTGTCCAGTTTACTTATCACCAAACTAGATCTCCGTCCAAAGACTATCCGAAAAAATCCCAGACAAGAGAGTTTTTGTCTTGATACACAGTCTGGAGCCTTGTTTTTTTCTATGAATTTAAGATGAATTTAAGTTAATAGAATCTCATCTAAGGACTTTAAGGAATTTTAAGAATTTACTGCTTTAGGATTCTAATCTGGTTTTAGATTCAAAATCATAAAATGCTGTCGTTTTCTTTCTTCCATGTTTTATTTAATTTTTCATCATATAGTGAAGGTACAGGGGCAATTGTGAAAACCAAAGATCTGTTAAAATATGTATCTTCCCACCCCATTAGTTGATTAGAAATTGTATGGGAGAGTAGCTCAAGAATTTTTTGTTTATAAAGCCCCATACCTTACAGATTTTCATACTTCATACTTTGTCAAACTTGTCAAACCTTTCACAAAATACCATGAATTATTTTTCAACTGAAAAAATATATATAACAAGCTCTCATTGTAGAAAAGCAAAGGGGAAAAGTGCTTTTCAAACATGAATTGAATGTAACTGACCGAGCAGAATTTTGTGGATAGATCAACTTTTGGAAGGAACAAATTACCTTGTTAAAAAAATTTGTGTTAACTGTGAAGCCTGAATATCACATATTTTTAACTGTTTTGTGGATGAATGATCTGTTTCACAGACATTTACAGCTAATACATTTATCCCACAGTGTTATTTCTGCTCCAGTTCTCTTCTAAGCATCCAAAATCTATTGATTCCTGTTCTTAGGAACTTCTGTAATCTGTTTTGAATCTAACGTTCTGCTGCATACTGACAAAAGAAAATGTGGGAGCAGCATAAAATAAATAGCACAGACTGTATATCTATCACCTGTTTAGTTTCTTAAGAAATACACAGATACATATGAAGGAACAGTCTTTTTTTTATATATATATATGAAACATGTTTCTTAAGAAACTAAACTGATACATGTACATATGTGCATGTGTATATGTGTGTTTATGTGTATATACATATAGATAAAAAAGGGCTGATTAAAGACTGGTGCAAGCTCTGAATATCTTCAGTTGAGTGTAAATGGAGCTGGCTTCTTACAGTAGGACCAGGACCTTTGCTGCTGATTTTATGACTCTCCTCCTGTCAGCAGAACAGTCGCGTTTTGTCCATCGCTGTGTATGCTGTAGTGGATATAGAGATGTTGGACTTGCCAGCCCATCCCAGTGTCTCCCTTGCTTTTTCTAGAGCCCAGGAGCTGTTCTGAGGCTGACCTTGCCTCTTGTGCATCAGGTAACAAGAAAGCCCACGGGTCTATTAAGAAGCCCGTCAGAATCAAAAGTTAGGACAAAACTCATATTAATTGTGTATTCCACTGGCAGCCTACTCAAGGGAGGGACTTTTACTACAAACAGTTCCAGCAAGCAAGAGGCATGGGAGAGAGACAACTACCTAGAGGGATGCTGAGGCAGGGTTACCCACTTGTGGAGAGGAAGCTGACCAAATCCAAACCCACAATTTTTCCTCCTCTTAGCCTCTTCAAATCCAGTCTTATCCTGGAGAAAGGGGTAATCACCACTGTTCTTGTCTCTTTATTAATACATTTTGAGCTATTAAAATTACAAAGCTGGTGTAATTAACATCCAAGGACCATCAGATCAGCAGATTTGATGCCAATTATCTAGCTACATTCTATGAATGTATTGTGGTGAAACACGTTATATTTTACATAGTCTACAGTGTTGCACACCATGTGTTAAACCTCATTTGGCCTCAACTAGGATGTTGAATCAAGTTAGAGAGTTCCTAAACTCCAGGGTTATACTGGCTGTACTGGTCTGTCAGTTGTTAAACAAACACACGCTCTCCTGACAGCTCTTCTCAGCTTGGGAGTTTCTCTAGGACCTGGAGTTGCAAGTAAGTGCAGAGGAAAGCCTTGTCAAGAAGCTAAGGAAAAGCTTAGTTTTAATGTCTGGTTCTGTGAAGTTCAATGCCTTTTCACTCAAACTTAAATTCTTATTAAAATTATATCATTTATGCTCCTGGGTCCCAGCAGCGACAAGCTGTGGAGGAACTGAGGGCTAAAGTCAGTTCTCCATTATTTTGAAGAAACTAAGAAGGATTCCTGACATGTGCTGTATGAATGACTACCAGATAATTTCCAATTTAATATAAATGAAGGTACCTTGATCACAACTTCTACAAATTGTCTTTCCAGGTTAAAGCTGAATGGCATATTGCTTACTTTTAAGTATGTTAGCTCAGAAGTTCTGTATTACTTGTACACAATGAATTTTGAAAAACTGTCTTTAATAAGCTTGATAATGCCTCCCAGAGTACCCTACAGGAACATAGTTCACAGGAGGGAAAATGAGCTGAACTGCTGTTTCTTGTCTTTTAAAACAAGACAGAAAGGAGTAAACTCTAAGTTGCATTTACCTAATGGCAGGCATTTTAATCAATGAGTAGGTGTCTATATAAGAGCCTGGTTTTTAGAGGCTTTGAGCATTTCTAGACTATCACTGACTTGCCAGCTCTGAAAATCATTTGTAGTTTTGATGTTGTTGATGAGTTTAAGTGTCCAATTTCAGGCACCCCAATTCAAAACTTGCAGACAGGCTGCTTTTGTGGGCATGAACTATGCAAAATGTATTTTTAAAAAGGCCTAAAACTTTCACTAGCTCATGTGTTAAATGTTCACGGCCA
The DNA here is from genome assembly GCF_000690835.1 of Fulmarus glacialis. Lineage (NCBI taxonomy): Eukaryota > Metazoa > Chordata > Aves > Procellariiformes > Procellariidae > Fulmarus > Fulmarus glacialis. The sequence continues at coordinate 3,351 of NW_009208575.1, forward strand.
TATTCCTGGTCTTGCAACCACAAGCCAAAATGGGAAAAATCACAGCAAATTAATGAGTCAGTCTGCTGTGGAAAATGTATTTCACCTTTCCAAGAAGCTGAAAGGTCCAGTCTAGAAAAAAAGTCACAAACCAATCGTGAGAGGCCATAATGATTGCATCCCAGTTAAGCATAAAGTTTCAGACGCGAATTTCTGCAAGATATGGGAGAGATTGTTCCTTACTGAATGCTGCGATCATTCAGAAATGTAGCTGAAATAAAAATCTAATGTTAAGATTTGGGGGGAGAGGGAGATTATAGTATGAATAGATCAGTGTCCTCTGATAGCTGCTGTAATATTTTTATTCAGAAGATACTCGAGGGAGAGGTACCAACAGAATTAAATGTGTAGCAGTGTCAGATACTTAAGCACCCCACTTTTTCTTCACACTGCAGTTACTCCCACTTTGCATATTCATGAACAAATTTGTAAGGTTTATACAAGGTCATACTGTATTAATTATAGCGGTGGTATTCAAATAGCACTCTGAAGTTTAATGCTTTTTCAGCATTTCTGGTAAAAGCATTACTTCAACCTGTCAAATTGATGCTACAAATTCCACATAGCTCTGGAAGTTCATTCTGGTCTCAAGTTGATAAAAATCTCAACCAGAAATTTTGTTTTTAAACTGATGTTATGGAATGCCTTTTGTACTCTCCTTTGGTCTGAAAAATAGTACAGCATAATTCCTGACACTTTTTGCTCTCCTATACTGAAAAACATACAACAAGCTTTGGTGGCATACCTCCTTCCTCCGTCATTTTATCTGAGAAGAGGCGCTGGGCTGCTCTGCCTAAATCTGCCTTCAAATGCAGAAGGAACTCCCAATGTATTGATTTTGCACTGAGATAGCCAAAAAGTGATCTGTTAATATCCATCTTCAAAATATGATCTAAGTGATCCCTGGGCAAACAAGGAAACTCATTTGTATTTCAATGGGACTTCATGTTTGGATACAAGTTAGAAATATTGGACCTGTATGTCAGTCTGATAATTTAGGACCTAGCTGAACTTTAGTTCCTGTTCTTCAACTAGGATCTTTTATTCTCTTTAATATGTATGTATGTGGGTTTTTTAGGGGAAAAAAACAACAACTTAACTGGGTGTCATAGTTATAAATATTTACTTGTTGCTATGGCAGGAGTGTGTTCTTCCTGTAACTTACTAATTTACTGTTGCTGGAAATTACACACATACATATGAAAAGAATGAATGTGCCTCAGTACCTTTGCTTTCATCTTACAATATTCTTAGGCTCAGCGACGATGACAAAACTATCAAGTGCTGCCTCTTAGGCTGAATAGCTTATGGTGTACCCTAGCCTTGAATTAGGGATGTGTTGAATAGCTCAAGTATGTTTTGAATGACTGACTATTTTCCTAGCTTTTGGTGGTTTTAATTCCTTTCAGGCTGAATGCCTGCTGTTAACTAGTGCCTAATGTGAAAAATAGTTGTCTGCTCATATCGCATGGTTAGGTAGTGTTAATTTACATTTCCTTCTGTCAGAGATTTAAGCCATGTGGATGGGAACGCTCTGAAGAAAGTGAAATTGTTTGGGTTTTGAAAGGGCTTAGATTCTGTGGGTTTTTTTAATTTCAGAACAGTTTTCATTTATGCAGTAGTGAGTGTTAGCTTGGCAGACACTGTAATAAAATATGATCTGAATCTTGCTGTCCTGTTGACTTGATTTGGGCTGACTCCAAGCCCAGCTGACTACAACGGGCCTCCTTCTCGCTGGCCAGCTGCAGAGCTGAGTATCACAATGGCACAGCTATTTTCTTTTTGAGAAGAGTCCCCAGGCCTGTTCTAAAATACATGCATTATTTTAGAATGTGTCAGCGCGTCCGTGCGGTCACTGCGTGGGAAGCTGGAGAGATGCAGCCAATTCCGTCTCAACTGTCTGGGCCCATTGGAAAGAATCACAAGGGCCACAGGTGTCAGTGGGAACCAGAGTGTACCTCTGTTGTTGCTTTGCTGACTATCCAAAATCCTGGATAGTCCTTTTCAAATGGGTACTTTGAAAAACTGGTAATAGTCTGGCTCCACAGAAAATACTATTTGTCTCAGCATGAGAGAAAAAACTGATAGTGACAATTCTGTAGCACCACTCATGGTCATGGTGACTGATGACAGAGGTTGAAGTTTTATTTACCCAAGAAAAATGAGAAACACAATCATCCAGAGTTTGTATTCCACCACAGATACTAAAATAATATTCGGTAAGGTTGAGGTTCTTTGGTGCTAATCGCTTGATTTGTATATTAACTAGGTTTTCTCCTCTTAAAATTGTTTGCATTATTAGGCAATATGAAAAAGGAACGTGAAAACACATGGCCCTGCATAGTGAAGAAAAGGCAGGGCGTACTTGTGCAGCTTTCCCTCATTATCTTACGATAGACTGCTTCAGATCTGAAGAAACTACCCGTAGGAGTGAGAAGATCATTCGGTCTCTTTGCTCAGTCTGAGGATTTTCAGTAGAGATACCTGTTTGAAGTACACTGAGCTTGCTTCATCCTTCTGGATAAGCTAGCCACCATCACAGAGTAAACACTTTATCACACCCTTTCAGAATGTTTTGGGCATGTGAACTGTCTGACTTCAAGCACAAGAGTAATTAATGCCAGCAGCTCAAGTTGAGCCGGTGCTCAAGTCTTTTGCTGCAAGAAGGCTTTGATGGCATTCCACATTTCTGCAAGTTGGTGAGCTACTGAGAGCTCGTGAGAAATGCTCTGCGGTAATACCCTTAGCACTGAAGCCCTAAGTCCTGCAGTCCCCACTAACCACGCTTACAAACTTCGTTACTTTTATCTGTTTTGGAAATATTTTCCTCCTGATGAAGTAAGTAAATAAATAAAAATACGGCTCATGGGGATTGTGATGAAATAGGCTGCAGACTGCTTAGCGTACAGTCCACTCACGATGTCTGAGCTGAAGACTGAAAAGCAGCAGATCATTTCTGGATGTCATCTTCTGTGAAGCTTTGCCCAGTCAGTGATGAGCTTGTGTTCTTACTGTCACTACACATCTCCATAGAGGAGTTTTAGCACTTTGTAAGATTTTTCCTTGAGTAAAGAGGAAAATCTAGTAAGAACACTTTGAGAAAGGAAGATGAAGTCCATTACTTGCAATCAAACGGATTTCCCCCTTTCTGAGAGGATTAGCAAAGTGGACAGTTAATTTTGGGGGTAAAGTGAGACTTTTGTAAAGACTGAAGTAAAAAGCTTGCGATGCTCATCACTAGTTCAGTTTCAGCAGTTTTATCCAATTTGAATATTTCTCTGGACATGATAAAAACTAACAATCACACACGTGGAGTGAGAGGGTTCAAAGCTAGGGCAAGGTGCAAGGTGATGCTGATTTCCAGCGATAGCTCACTGATACGCACACAGCCTTGCGGCCGCTGCCTCAGAAAGGCAACAACAGAACAGGACGTGAGGATTTTCCTGTCTTCTGCCAGCCAAGTCTGTGCTAAGTTTCTTGTCTAATATGGCAGGAGGGTGGAAGACTTCTCTCTTTAAAAATGAGTTTAACAAAGATATTAGAGGTTTGTGGGTTTTAGGGTTTCTTCCTATCGCCTTCCCTAAATTAGCTTCATATTATGTTTTCAAGTTCTGTATTACTGTTGAGAAAGTTTCCTTTGGAAAGAATGAACACATTCTATTTTTAAAAAAAATAATAATAATCCTGTATTTTAACTGCATCTGCATGTACTATATAAAAACATTTAACATCTGCCTGATACTATTTTTAGCTAGGATCGCATACTACATACAGAGGATTTCCGTGATAAAGTACTTCTGAACTATTCATCCTAGTGTAGCTTTTTTACTTTCACAACTTATTTATTTTTGTCAGGTACTCATTTATTATAGTTACATTATTATGGTTACAGCTTCAGCGTTTTCTCCTGAAGGACAGTAGCATTGTGATATGCCTCCTCCTCTTCCCCTGCTGTCATTCATCCATCTTTATATCTGCTTTACTATGCTCAGAAGTACAATACTTGGAAAGTGTTTTAAAAGAGATAGTCTTAAAGGGGCACAACGTAGGTATTGTGCATGTACAAATGTGGGTGACTTTTTTTTAATGCACTAACGAAGTAAAAATACATAATAAATTAGAAAGTAAAAATATTTTATTTACATCAAAATATTCATTTAGTTCCCTGGGTTCTTTTTATGTAATTAATTTGTGTTGAGGACCTTTTTCAGTAAACTGGTCAAATTTATTGATTTTGATTGATACCTGCTGTCTTTGGTTGCCAGACTTCATGCTAAGAAGGAGTGTCTTCTAATCTATGCAAACATGAGAAAATACGCACTATGGTCTGTAGTTTTGGTAGTTACTCCTGTGTCACAGTAACCTGCTTGTGCTCGCAGTCTGGTTGCACCCCAGGCTGCTCAGGCGAGCACTTGCAGTCAATGGGTAGACCTAAGGCTGCCTGGCCTTCGGCACAGCTTGTGACCTCAGAAGTATTTAAGTTTTGTAGCCCCGCAGAAACAAGGGAGATCTCATATTCAGTTAACAAACTGGGTGCGGATGGAAGGTCGTCCTTTTTATAGCCCATGTGATAAAGGGGGCACAGCAGAGACAGCTACTCTGTTTACATTCACCTACAGCATGACCAAGTGGCAGAAACAAACTTTTATGAGTTTGTACAAATATTTGCTGTGCGCAAGAGAATGATCAACCCCTGGGACAAATCTAAGAAGGAAGGTGCAGCTTTATTAACTTCACACTAAGGGTGGTGATGTAACTAAGGTGATGTCTTCTACGCTAGACATCATCTGTCTTGAAAACAGCGTAGTCCTCCTTAGCCCACTCCTTGGCGCAGTCGTGTCCCCCCTCCCCTGTCACTAGGTGCAGGGGTTACCGAGGACAGGAGCTCTCAGTAACTAATCCCCACTCGGGCACAGGATCCACCAGCAAAATCAACTGGAGCCTGGCTGCCACTGGGATCACCGGCACTGAAACAGGGGAAAGGGAAATTCACGTGAATGATGCATTTTTCTGAACTGGAATTTTGCACGATTTACAGGAATGACGTGGGAATTTTTAATTGTTTTTACAGGAATAATGTGTTTGCTTTTTTTGTTTTGTTTTGGCTTTACTTTTGAGAGGATTCGTTATTTTGGTTTTCCTTTAGTTAGATTGTAGAAAGGTGAACTAAAAGAGTCTTTGGGCCCCGAAATAATCCCAGATTTCCCAGAATGTATTCTTTTTCATTGAAGGTTTTTTGGTTGGGTTTTAATCAAGAAAATTGAGGTACCCAAAGTTAAGCGGGCAGCATCTCCACCTGGGAGGCGTTCAGGGAAATCAGTCACCTTCCTTTGATTATAAAAGTAATTTGTGACTTGTTTTAGTTGGCTTGCTTAACTAGGCACCTGAATTAAGTGTTGGTTGTGTAAATGCACACTACTCCTGTATGTCACATTTGTATATACATAGATGACCTTCTGTAAACAATCAGTTTGGTTTACCATTTGCTCCTCCAAAGCTATATCCTTTCTTTTTTTGGTATTGTCTCTGGACTAAATAACAGCAGTTGGTAGTATTTCTTTTAAGATAGTATAAAGTTACTTCATTAGCAGAAACATTTTATTCTAGAAACGTGGCTCCACATGTCATGAAACACATGGAAAACATTAACTGATTAATTATCCTCTATAATTTTCCGACATATCTCTGTCTAGACTATAATGGATGCAGTATTGCTTCTGCCAGGGTTACATTTTGCTTTACCTTATTGCAGACATACAGTGTAAGTACTAAATAGGGGCTAATTTATGTAAACAAATGTTAGTTTTTCATAGCATGAGCCCTATCATTATGTTTTCTTGCTAGGGTATGTGTTATATAGCCAGCCATTCTTCAAGGGCTTGGGTAGATCATTATTGTAAATTATCTTTATACTGTGAACTCTAAAGATTTAGAGTTTACAAATTGAAAGTGTTGTAATCCCTAGATATGATTATTGTTTCCTCTCCTCCAAGTATGTGAGAACTTTAATTGACGATGCTTTAGCAAAGTAAACATATCCTACTTTGTATAAGGGTACTCAAAATTATTTTGTAGTTAGTATACAGAGAGTTTGGGGGATGTTAATGCAAACCGTATCTTGTACTATCAGACATAATAGGTAAAAACAAATATGCGAGACCTGGAATATTTTTAATACTTTGATAACTGTCCTGTACTGGCCTTCATCTATCAAAAACTTTAGAGGTAGCCGCCACACAGTAAAAGTAATTGACTTCCGTTGCTCCTTATAAGCCAAGCTAACTGAATGGCTCCCATTCTTAAATCAAGTACAGGAATGTATTATGAGGGTAATAATGAAAATTGGTTTCCAACAATACCGATAGCACCTTTTTCTTTCTTTCTTTTTTTCTTTCTTTCTTTCTTTTTCTTTCTTTCTTTCTTTCTTTCTTTTTCTTTCTATAAGAAGGAGAAAGAAGGAAAAAAGAAAAGAAAGAAAGAAGGAAAAAAGAAAAGAAAGAAAGAGAGAAGGAGATTGATCTTGTTTACAATGACATATGAACAACTGAAGTTTTCCTTGGTGCAAACATGCAGCAGTTTTGGGAATGTGACTCTTGGCAGTCATCTAAGCTTATTCATTCCTTTCCTGCTTAATCATTCATTTCACACTTACTCCTCTCTGTTGGAGGTCTGCCCTTGTGAGTTTATTTTGTGAGTTCATGTGTTCAGTATAATATGAATGATTTCCCTATCTTATCAATAATAAATATTTGTTCATGCTGAAAATCTGCAGTGAGAAACAGAACGGTTTCCAGCAGATGCCATTTTGAAGTGTGCTCTGCTCTTTTCATAGTTCGTGTGAAATGAATTTAGTGGCCTCAGCACAATTCCTGCTACTGTCTCACTCAAAGCAATATTACTGTTGTCAGTCCTTGATACCCAGGCAGGAAGCAGAGTAGAACTGGAAGGCTAACTTGCAGCCCTGGGTAGGTGTACCTCTAGCATGTTCAGCCAGTGGACTCTTGCATTTGGTATAAACCTCCTGTGGGCGTGGACTATACATTTAGATTGTTATTCTCAACTATAGTGGCATACTTTCCATTTTAACTTTGGTTGTTATCCATACCTGCCTATGCTTTGATTACTTCTCCTGACAGCAGCACCAATGTATCCATGGCAGTCACAAATTCAACGGATTTTGAAGCCTCTGTGTGGTTGCTTCATAGGAGAAGGGTATTCACTGAATTTAAAAAAAAAAAAACTCAGTGAGAACTTGGGAACAAACCACCCTGTTGTACAGGAAGACTGGAAATTATGGCAGAAGGCTCACTTGAGTAAACAGAAAGCTTCCTGAAGCACAAAAAGAGACCAAGGAGTGGAAACCAGAACAACAAAGGAGTATGGAAAGTCTTGGTTCTGCACTTGGAGATGAAATGAGGAAGATCAAAGCCCAGCTGGAGCTAACTAGAGACATAAAAGGTCACAGCAGGGGATTTTACAGGCATATGTATCCTGAAAGTGGAAAGAAGTTGAGGGGAATGTGAGCCCATTGATGCATGGGATGGACAAAAGGGAAAAGTCTGAAGAACTCAACACCTTTAGTGCCTCAGTCTTATCAGGGAAATCCTGCTCCTAGACTCCTGTACATTTCAGCATGTTTTAGGAAGGAGAAGGAGAAGCCAGCAATGGGCAAGCAACAAGTTAAGGACTATTTGGAGAAAATAGATACATTCAGATCCATGAAACTGGATGGGGTTTACCCAAGGGTACTGCAAGAGAAGCTGGTCGATATGGTTGTGAGGCACCTATCATGCTGGTGTTTGGGGGAGGTGTCTGAGGACTAGAGAAAGGCTAAAAATTTATCTGTCTTTGAGGAGAACAAAAAGGACAGTCTGGGGACCACCTTTACCTCAAACCCTGGAAAAACCATGGAGCATGAGTTTTTTGACGCCATTTCCAAATATGTGAAAGAGGGACAGTCAGCATGGATTTACCAGTGGCAAATCATGCTTAATGAATGCGATTGCCTTCTGTGATAAAGTGTCTGGCCACGTGGATGAATGGAGAACACTCATGCAATATACCATCACTTTAAAGTGTTTGATTAGTACAGGCTGGAAACCCTCTGGCTGAGCAGTACCCCTTTTGAAAAGGAACTGGGGTTTATAGGGGACACCAAAACGAATATGAGCCAACAATGTGTTCTCATCATGAAAAAGGCAGACTGGGTACATCTGTGGCCAGCAGGTCCGTGGAGGATTTTCGCCTTTTACTTGGTACTGGTGTGGGCCCATCTGCAATACTGTGTCCAGCTTTGAGCTCACCCACTTCAACAGAGATGTTCAGAAACTGGAGAGGGTGCAGGGAAGAAGTCACAAGTTTCAGCTTGAAAGGTTCAAATTGGTCATTATGCTTTACCTGGAAGGTAGTGCAACACTGGAACAGAGAGGTGGTGGGATGTTCATCCTTTGATGTCTTCAAGGCTCTCTAACAAAACCACTGACCTTGTCTTGTGTTGATGATAGTCCTTCCTCAGGCAGCAGGCTGGACTTGGGTGACTTCCCACACGTTCCTTCCAACCAGCATTTCTGAGATTCTGTGAGTGACTTCAGAGTTTCAAGTCAAGCCCTCAGAAAATGACGAACACAGAAATAGCAAGCTCTGAAACAAAATCTGGAAGAGAACGAAGTTCCCTTACCTCCCTTCCCTTCCCAGGGCCATTATTTCTCTTCCTTTGGGTTGGTCATGGAGTACTTGCTGACAGAGACGAGCAGGTTAACAGAAAACAACCCCTTCTACAGTGTAACTCTGGTTCACATCAGATAAGTCCATCCAGTGCAGTGGATGCGGCATGAGTCCTCTGGAGGTGAAAAGTGACAGTGTAGACAACATATCACAATCATTCTGTAAAAGGCGGTTGAATTACAGTTGCAGAGGCCAACTTAATTTGGGTATTACTTAAGTTTTCGCTGCTTGACTTTCTAACCGTACTGTTCTGTAAAGTATTTTATAATTCACAATGGTGAACTGATTAGCATTGCAAGTATAATTACTTTCAAACGTCAGACAAACAGCTAGAGAAAGATTTGTATTTGAAACATCTTTTTTTAATTACAGTAGTGTAGGTTAATGAGTGTTCATTTGGTTTCTCTTAATTTTTGTTAGGACTAATTTTAAATCATAGAATAGTTTATGAATTAAATAAAGTTCTGTGAATTAGTAAGTGGTATTTTGATGGGATTTTAAATTGAGATGTGTAGTTATGACATTGGACATATGTGATAAGATGTTTATTTAAATAGACTCTGTTCCACATACAGCACAATTAAATAATCACCATGACTTGAAACACTAAGCAGACAGTTTGAACACAAGGTATTTAAGTGGCATTTAATTCTCAAAGTAAGAATTCCTTTCAGACATAGAGTAAAGGGAGATCTGCTTGTTGCTCTTCGCATAAATATCATTGCATAAATGCAGTGGGATCACTCTAGAAAACTTAATTTTAATTAAGCTGACTGTGGAATGACTGAAAACTCTCTGGAAATGAATTCTGAAGTGTACTGTTTGTGTATTATAGTAGCATTATGAAACACACCAGAAGCATCCGCTACTTGAATTCAATGGTAAAACTGCCTCCTCCATGGCATTAAGTGCCCAGCTAGGGAGGGGGTCCTGCTGCCAAGCCCCCTGGGGAGACCCCCCTCACTGACAGCAGAGGAACGGGGCCAGGCTGCCCGTGGAGTGGGCTGCTCTTCTCTTTGGGAGGGTGGACAGCACGATGCACTCTTCATGGAAAGACATTTTCAGTTTGTTTGTGTGGCAGCACACGCCTTGGTTGAACGAAATTTTATTCATCCCATAAGCAGTGTGTATTTTTCTTTTAATTAAACTTCGTTCTTTCCTGCCTGTCACATAGTGAAAGTCAAAAATACACTGTGACAATGGAAAAGAGAGATGTGGGATTAAAAAAAAACAGATCAGAAAGACATTGATGAAGCAATTTTTCTGGAAGAAAAAGGCTGGGGGTTTTTTTGTCAGCTAGTAACTACCACTTTTTCAAATACACGTTCATGATGAAAAGAGCACAGACAGTCTCAGAATTGCAGTTACAAGCTGCTGTTCATAATTTTTTACATCAAAATGAAATTGCAGTCAGAGAAAAGTATTGACCATTACATGCTCAATGTCTAAAGTGCCATTTGCACATCTCTAAAATCAATTAAGTCCCCTCAAAATTGAGATCTTCAAAATTCTATGCAAAATATTAATATTACACTTTTTGAAGGAATGGAGGCAGGGCAAACTCTGGATTTTTTCCTTAATTCATTTTCTAACTAATATGACTTTGGAACATTTAGGTGGTGTTTTTTCCATCTCACTGGTACCTCCATATTTTTCCAGATTCTCTGGACTTGTATACTGGAATATTTCCAGAACTCTTTGCTGTATATTTCACGGTGACTTCATCACTGAGCTAAATAAACAAAGTTGGTTGCACTTGATCTTTGAAGTAGTTTCAGAGTTTATGCTTGTTACTGCTGTTCTTCCTGGGTATTAATAGTAGCAATCAACTTCTCTGGCACCACAATTTTTTTGGCTGTCATGCTTCATTCAGTTAACAGAGTAGATTTCTAAAGGAAGTTTACAGTATGACAGGCTGCCTGACTCTTCTGGGGCGGGTTCTAGTGCCACTCTTCGAATGGGGTTTGGGTTATAAATGTGTAAATTGAAGACCTAAGTGGTCTAAAGCAACTTATTGGGGAAAGAGGGAGGAAGGCATACTCAATGTTGTGAAATTATTACTGTAAGAGGCTATAGCAACTGCAACTGTATGAGATTTTGCCATCTGAATTACAAATGTTAAACAGCTCAATGTAATTAGGCATGTTCTGGGAAAAGATTTCACTGTGCAGATTGAAATTCCAGCATTCACCTACATGCATTTGAGTGGCTTTGGCTGCAGTCATCACAGCAGTACTGCTGGCTGGCAGAGGCAGTAGTTGGAGGAGCCCGGCACAGCCACGAAAGGTGTGGGTAAACACTGAGGTTCGTGTTCTCCATCTGCCAGGGTGCTGCTTTCCATGGAGATTCTCAGAGAGCGATGACATTCATGACAGTGGTGTTGCGTGGCTTAATACCAGGATGCTGAGGGCAACATTTTAGGTAAAATGATCAGGTAAGAGTGCAGATATGGTTGGTGAGAAGTAGGCTTAAACATTAAATCAAAGCTGGGTATGGGTTACAGCTTGGGTTTTGTAACCAGGAGTTTTGTCTTAGGGACTTGTCTACACAGTGGAAGAGCAAAAAGCAAAGAACTGCAAAATAGCTGTTTTCTCAGTGTTTCTCCCTGTGAATACTGTCAGGGTAAACTGCGTGTCCCCAAAGGAAGTTAGTGCAGGGTAAATACTGCATATGAAATTCAAATAACTTTTCCATAAGCTTCCTCCAGCAGAAGAGTCTGTCAGTGCCTGCGTGTTCCTGGTGTGTTCGGTGGCATCCATCGGTGCCAGTGTGTGTTCCTGGAGTGTGGGTGTGCAGCTCTTCCCTTCATCAAAATGCTGGTGTGGTCTCATACAGCTAAGAAGTCTGCTCCCAGAGCTGTGCTCAGAGGGACACTTACCTGCTGCTGGCATCCAGGGACGCAAGGAGAGGCGCTGGTACCCAGCAAAGCCCGAGTCGTCGTCTGATCCTGATTACAGTGCGGGGAGGAGGAGAGGTTGATCCTCAGCTGAGGCCCCTCCAATACCAACTTCCCACATGGCAGGGGAGGGTGGTCTAGGGCCCTCAGCAGCATAACATCCCATAGAACAAAATCCACAGGATAACAAGAGCTGGTTTTAAACATGGCATAGCTATGGCTTTTGGTTTATTGAGGAGCTCAGATTCAGGGGATCTCACATGGAGACCATATACTTTGCACTTGCAGAGGCCAATGAATTTCAGCTTAGTCCAGTTAAGTATGCAGGTCTTAACATTCAGAATAATAGACCTTTAACCAAAAGTGCTACTCAGTCTTGGGTGGCTTTAGGAGTCAAAAGAGAAGGCATATCAAGACCAGTATAGCAGATTTGAGAGAGTCCGCTACCTAATGAATTGTATCAGGGAGCAGCAGGAGCTGCGACATGGACAGGCAATGCCCTCGCCAGCAGGCTCAGCCAGGGGAGCAGAGTTGGGGGGACAGCAGTGGGTCCTGTTGGCACTCCAGGGAGCATCGGCGACAGCAGGGGATCAAGCCAGGTCCAAGGCTGAGGCAGGAAATCCAAACAACGAGCCAGAAAGAGGGCTGGGGACCAGCACTGCTGCAGCATCTCTGGGGCAGGGACAGGGCTCCGGGCTTGGCTGCAGTGGGGTCCTGGGCTGTGGGCACTGGTATATAAAGCTGGCAGGTGAGTGGGTAGGTATGTAAAAAATGAGGCAAATCAAATAATACAGAAGTGGTAGGAATGACTTTAATCCTAATGAATAAATTGCAGGGTAATTCTGCCTTTTTCAGCGCAGTGTGCGTAAATGAATCATCTCATGCAAAGCAGACAGGTAGTTAATCAGTTACAATCACGTGAGCCTTCTGTATCCCTCCTGCTCTGGGCAGAAAGATAACTCAAGCACAAGGAACTGGAACACTGTGATACTTGATTCATGCAGTTATCATCTTGATGGAGTGTCATTTTACCAGAGCCACCTGTTCAGGAAGGAAAAAAAAAATCCACTAGTATTTGGTATTAGCATATTTATTTCAGCAAGATTTGGCAATGGAAATCAGCTCTGAGCTGGGGAATAAGCACTGAGCTTCCTAAAGTTGTATTAAATAATTTGCACTCTTTTATACCCAATATAGGAAATTGTACTGTAATTCTGGGATTGTGTTTGCACTGTACCGGAGGAAGCTATGTTGTTGAGTAACTGACAATTAACTGAGAATGGTAAAATAATAATTACAAAATTAGAATGAGTGTTTATTCATAAAAGAACAGACACCTTTATAAGCTGTAATTATCTTTTTGCTAATTTGGTCTCTGACTGGCACACAAAGCATACAAAGGATGAAACTCTTCCCAGGCGTAACACCACTACAGTCAAAGTACTGTGTTAGAGGTGAGGTTTGTACACTGGGTGTGTTGTAAAAGCACGTCACACGAGAGCAAGTCTGATGGTGCTGAATATCTGTCACTCAGGGAATGCTTGTCTATCAACTACAGAATAATCACAACTGCAGAAATCCCTTAGTGTAGGAATAATTATCGAGAGATTGGGGCTGCAGGTTGCCACAGCATCAGTAACTTTGTACTTGAAAAGAGCTCTCAACTTTGTCTGGTTGTTCAGTTTGCATAATTCTTCCCCCACTCTTTTTTTGTTATTGGTCAGTCGTGGGTTTTTAGAACACACATACGCTCTGCCTCTTGGCCCAAAGAACATATAGTAAAGCCCCTATGTAAGGTGAAACTTCATGGAAATAGGATGCACAAAAGTGATCATGAGATAAAAAACACAGTGATTCTGCAGAAGCCTTTACTCAGATACACACAGCTCCTGCGAAGTCCATTTTTTGGGGGGGAAAGCGTTGGGGGGGGTTGTCCTCTTCTTTCACTGCATACAAACGTTTTGGTTCAATTTATAGGAAGAATCAGGATGAAGCAAATACAGTAACGTGAAATGTATACATTTGCAGATATATCTGAAGGCAAGCATAATGGTACATTTCATGGCAAAGCAAATGACAAAGTGGAAGAAGAGAGCCTGCTATTCCTGCAAGAGTTTCAAGAGCATCTTGAGGCACCAATGGGAAGTTTGAATTTGGTGTTTAGTTTAACGGGAACGAGTTAATTGACTCAAAGGGTATGTGTTAAAATGGAAAGGGAAAAACGAAATCTCTGGCAATAAGTAATCTCTGCCCCCTAAGCAATTACTGTGACATACAACAGAGTCGGGCACTGAGGCAGGGCAGTGTAGGGTTTTGTAAGAGGTTTGTTTTGGCAGAAGAGCCGAGTTGTCAGACGCCATCCCTGCGGTATAAGCCAAAGGGATAGAGAGCATTGACAGTAGTGCTAGTAGCAGAGAGTGTTTGTTCATCATTTTGTATGGCATGGACTAGGTGGGGATAAGTAGGGTTGTGGTAGAGTGATTCCCTTCTTTTTTTACAGGTTATTTCGAGCAGCAATGAGGCACAATGACTCATTAGGCTGAGGGCATGCTAGAGGGTCAGTTCTTTCATCATCTCTCAGTATGCACATAAAGCCGTTTGGAGATATGATGAAGTGACATAACTGAGGTAGGATACACACTCTGGCAATTTCAGGTTAGCTGTCATGAAAATAGGACATGAACATACATATTTATTTCTTATGCTGAAGGCACATTTAGCCAAAGCATAAGAATTACAATTTATTATGCATCACTTTTTTTTTTTTTTTTTTTTTTTTTTACAATTAGGCAACTTATGCTAATGAGATTTTTTTACAAGTATTTAGCTTAAAAAATCATAACACTGTGAGATATTATTAGGAGGAAGCAGCATAAATACCTTTATGTTTTTAATGGAGTTAAAGCATAAAAATAAGAAAATTGAGGGGAAAGATTTTTCTAGAAATAGTAAAATGCAATTTCACAGGAACAGTATCATAATAATGAATTATGTGACTAGAAAGAAATAACATGAACAAATAATAAATGAATTTTGGGATGTCTAACTGAAAATTGTGAAGAAAGTGCTGGTAATATAGAGCATGTGGATAATGATAGTAAAACAAAAGTTAGAACTAACATACTAGTAACTAGTCTAGACTAGGAACTGAGAGAAATGGCATATAAGACAGCATGTAAAAGCATTTTTAGTTTGGTAGAGGAGAAAGACCCCTCTCCGGTTGTGAGAGAGACTTCAGATGGAGAAATATCCATAGCAGTCAATTCACTAAGAGTATCAGTATACACAGAGTTGAAAAGCATTTGACTTCTACTTTTCTATGCTATGCTGTAACTTAATTTGCTTCATTCTGAGTAGTGTTTCATACTTTCTAATGTTCTAATGAATGTTCTGCTTTGTGACTTCTTATCCTCTGTATTAAAATTTCTAAGTAGCTGATCAGAAAGAGATGAACCTAACAATCTAATGAACTGATTGGTGTTGTAATTAATTGTGCTCATCTGATTAGTCAACAACCAAAGCTGATTTACCATCCTTTCTTCTCAAGGCTCTGCACTGATAATGTTTTTTCAAGACTGTAAAATAGATGCAGGAAGGCACTTGAAACTCAGATGTGACAGGGAGATTGCGTTGTAGGTTAGGGGAATCATCTTACTTAAGCAATCACGATCCTATTTGTTTGTTCCTCCAGGTTGATAGGATTGCTTATTGCAAGTCATACATTTTTTTCTGGAACCTAATCTTTATTCATAGATTTTCAGACTGGTAATTCTGCTAAATATAACTATTTACATTGTTTATGGTCTGATTTTGGTGATATCTTTTTCACTTGATTGTAAAACCAAAGCAAAAGAACTGTATAACTTTACAATATTTTGATTTATAAGGCCTGAGAGGAAGCACATTACTAATAATGCTTTTAAATGTTTCAAACTCAAGGGCACATGCAAACAAACTTACTGAGCTTACCTAAGCCTACCGAAGTATATGAGAGGAATATGCAACATGCAATATGTTGTAATACCTGATCCAAAACTCTTTGTTTTGGTTTAGTGACAACAGTGTAAATTTAAAAATCAACATAACAAATGGAAAAGTGAAAATTAGAAGATGAAAAATAGAATATTATGTCAAAATAGAACCCAGAATGTATCTGTAATGGCATTATTTATTTTCATATTTGTACAACTAGAAAGTCACATCTGAATTGTCATCTAGCCCAAGTAGAATGCTTGTCTAACACAGAGAGAGAAACCAAAGTGACAGTGTCATGAGATCCTGTCCCAAGATTTAAAATAGTTTGTCCTCATACAGATGCTATTCTGAGTTAATATGTATGAAATAAGCTCTGTTTTTCTTCTTCTTTTTTTTTAAGATACAGCTTTCGTGTTTGCATAGACATGCACTCATGTCTGTATATTGTCAAACTGGGAGATCTCATTTTAGCTTGCCTCCATTTCAAAGTGTCTATTTGTTTGGGAATGTAATTGTCTCTCCAGTTGACTGTAAAATTACTGGGTTTATACCTGAATCACAGATTTGTCGTCTTGCGTCATCTTGTAGAAGGAATTTGACAGTTGTGGCACAGGGCTTTTTACTGCACAAGCTTGGTTGCCCTCAACTGAATGTGTGACTAAAACTTCAGGAGGTCCGTGAAATATATGGCCAATGGGTCTATTTGGCATACGGACTTTCTTCCACGTAACAGGCTATACGTTGGATATTTAAATGCCTGTTTTGTCTGGGAGACTGACTGACTCCTAGGTGTTTCAATTGTACATATGAACAAAAAAGGAGACCCAAGTAATAACATCAGCAAGATAGGGAACTATAATTTACTAATTAAAACACTTTCTTCTTTTATAATCAACAATTAAGAGAACGTATGGACAGCAGTTGAGACTCAATGGAATCCAAGACAGTCAAATGACTGAGAAATGCAGACACTAGACTTCGAACCGCTTTCATTTTTGCTTCTGTGGAGTAGCACAGCCCTATTCTTTCAGCAAAGATGACTCCTGAGCATGCTGGAGACCAGATTCTGAGTGCCTTATTAAAATGGAGGAGAGGATGGCTCTAGAGAGTACAAACTCTCAGGACTTCTTGGGTTCATAATTTCTTGACAGAGGGAAGAAAGGATGCACAAACTAGTCCTTTAAGAAAGCAAGATATTTTACAAATAAACTTCAAAAAAGCCTGTTTTCTGTGGGTTTTGGTGTGGGTTTTTTCCTGATTCCAAAAACTATACTTGTGAAACTTTTTCACAGATTTTTTGGTTTGGGAGTTTTATTAAATAAGCAAACTGCTCCGTTTGGAAAAGCATCATGCTTATTTTTAACTGCTAATTTTATGTGATGGTCTGGTCCTTTCCTATTACTCTAGAGACAAATATATCTTCTGTAGCTAGGATGTGCCTGCTAGCACTAAACAATTTAGGGTAAAACCTGGAAGCAGGTCAGGAATGCATTTTGGCCCCATGTTGGATTCTGAAGTTGCACTTTTATCATAATCAACTCAGGCGTTCAAAATATTTCCGAGGGTATAGGAGAGGCTCGCGTGTATCCCTGAAAAGCACGTGAGCTATGCTGGGAATAAGTCAAGGGGAAAGAACTGTCAAAACCAAGAGGTTTTGTTTTCATTTGTTAGTACTAGTTGTTCTTAAGCTAAAACAAGGTCAAATACACCAGATGATGGCAGGAAATTTCACACGCTATGTGAAGTTGGCTAAATTCCTTTTCACAAGTTTCAGGTATGAAAGAAAATCCTTTTCCCCAGCTGTTGTATATGTTAAAGTTTTAGCTGAGGGAAAGTGATCTTTTCTTTACAAATACTAAAAAATAAAAATTATATTAGAGAGATTACATTCAAAGTATTTTATAAAGTGATCTCAGCAGTGTAAAACATGCTGATAAAACAGTAAGAATAATATTTTTAAACACTTAGTAAGTTACTGTCTTTTACAGATAGTTGTTGTGGTTTAACCCGGCAGGCAGCCAAACACCTCATAGCTGCTCGCTCACTCCTCCCCCCCTCCTCCCTGCCCCGAGTGGGATGGGGGAGAGAATAGGAGAAAAAAAAGTAAAATTCGTGGATTGAGATAAAGACAGTTCAACAGAACAGAAAAGGAAGGGAAAATAATAATAATAAAGATGATGATAGAATATACAAAATGAGTGATGCACAACGCAATTTCTCACCACCTGCCGACCGATGCCCAGCCTGTCCCCAGGCAGCGATCGCCCCTCCCTGACCAACCCCCATTTTATGTATTGAGCATGATGCCATATAGTATGGAATGGTATGGTATGGAACTGACCTGTTGGTCATTTGGGTCAGCTGTCCTGGCTATCCTCCCTCCCAGCTTCTTGTGCACCTGGAAGAGCAGGGGAAGCTGAAAAGTCCTTGACTAGCATAAGCACTGCTTAGCAACAACTAAAACATCAGTGTGTTATCAACAGTATTCTTGTACTAAATCCAAAACACAGCACTATACCAGCTACTAGGAAGAAAATTAACTCTATCCCAGCTGAAACCAGGACAATAGTATATTTCTTCGATGCTTATTCGGAACTCTAAAGCATCTTGCCAGCTTCTTTTCAATTGTTCTTATGAATGCAGTTGTAATGCCAAGTTTTTCCTGAGAATATAGCCTACAAAAAATAAAAAGGGGAGTATTTTTCTTCTTGTGGAAGTATTTTTGCTAGTGCAGCTCATGCAAGACAGACACTTTCCCACAAGACTAAACAGGACAAATGCAGACATCATCTTTTAGTGGAGGAGAAAAGTAGACATAGAAATGATGAACAAATAACCTGAATTTTATACTTTAGAAATTGCTTGAACAGTTAATGTAGAGGAATGCAATTAAGAACATCAAAACAGACCAGTTTGTAAGCATTTGAAGAAAATAATCTGATAAATAATAGGTAGAATGAGGTTAATTGAAAACCATTTGTATCTGATCAATGGTTTTGTTCTGAATAAGATAACAAGCTGAGCAGGAAAATGACAAAACAGGAGAGACTACTTCCCAATACTGAAGCGTCTGACACAATATTTTTGAGTTTTCACAGTGACTAGAGTGGATGGCCAGGGAAGAAGAAATCAGACCAGTAATACTTCCTCAGGGTATGCTCCCACCGGCCACGTAGGTGTTTCTCTGGGAGCTGGCATGGGGGGTGGTGCCTGCATTTAACAGCCTCAGTGGCATCCTTCTCCACGAATTTGTCCTGTTGCTTTTGGGTCCATGCGAATGTTAAAAGCTGCAGTGTCCTCCGGGAAGAAATTCTGTAGGACAGAAGCGCCTCAGCCAATGCTGGAACAGTTAGTTCAGGTGCAAGGAACAGCACAGCTGTACCAGCATTTGTGGTGGTCAGCCGTGTGGAGAAGCAATCAATGAGGAGCTGGTGAGAGAGCCAGCAGCGGTAGTCTTGTAGCTCTTTCAGAGCTAGCTTCCGTGTCTTCGCTGGCTGCTGTACTGTGCCTTGCAGGTGCACCTCCATTTCTTCCAGTACTAGCAGTGGGGGACCAGAAACCCCTCTGGACTGTCCACATCCTTTCTCCTTTCATACTCTGCTGTGTTTATTACTCTACATAATAATACCATTTAACAAAACTTAGGAAGCATATGTCTCTCAGACCATTAGCTCTGAGTACTGATTAGAAGCCATTGGTGAAATGCTGTATATCTCTTTCTTCTCCGGCTGTTGGATGGCTCTTCAGATTGCCTGTTCTCTCTGGGAGACTGAGTGACACGTTGGTGTTTCATTTGTACATAAAGATCAAAAGAAGAGACCCGAAGCAGTTTTCAGGGTTAAATCCATGATTCTGAATTTGTGAGGCCGGTGCCTTTTCACATTCGCTTATCCGCTTTGCCCTACCAACCTCTTGCTGGCTCCCAGTCTTCCTCAAGCAGATGTGATTTCTTTGGTTTTAATAACTCTTAATGAATTTCTCTTCTGTGAACTTGCCTCCCTTTGAGCCCATATACACTTTTGTCAGTCACAGCTTCTTTTGGGCAGGACATCTACACCTCAACTTCACTCAACTACCATCCCTTTTTTGTTTTAAATTTTCCTTGTCTGGTTCCATCTGGTCACACCCAGTTTTCAACTGAAATGAAAAGTTGATTTCTATGCACCTTCTCCGTGACCATAATGACTTCATAAATTTTTATTATATTCTCCTGCTCCCATTATCTATCACTCTTTCAACCTGCTGGGTTCTGGCTTACTAAATTGTTCCTAATGTGGAAGTGTGTACCCCTCCTCTGAATCTTTTCCAGTTCTGCTGTATCATTTTTGAGATGAGGGGATCAGAATTGCACACCATAATAAGGACAGTGGTATACTCTGTTTTAGTTTTATGTTGCTTGCCTTATATGCCTTACAGTCCATTTTGCTCATGTGGCTGTTGCTGAGTATTGAGCTATCTCTTCGTGTCTGTTATAATTCCCAGGTTTCAGTGATCAGTCCCGAGCCCAACATATTGTAAATAAAATCAGGAATATATGGGATTTTTTTCTCATGTACATTGCTTTACATTTATTTACATTCATTTTAAAGTCCTGCAGTACTTCCCTGTTAGCACTTAGCTTATTACTCTAAATATCTCAGCATCTTCAGCAAACTTTCGTTTCATTGTTCATCTCCTTTTCCCAATAGGTTATGAATAAATCACTCCACTAGTGACGACCCTCCATTGTGAGAACTGACCATTTATTTCCTATATTTTAACAATTATCTATCCATCTTCCCATGGTTGCTTATTCTCATTAAAGTGCGTTTGTTAGAGATCCTGTCAAAAGTCTTTTGAAAAGCGAAATAAATGCTATCAATCAGTCTGTTCCTTATCTAACATGCTTATTGTTTATGCATTTCATCTTCAAAGTGCGAAGGTAGGATTGTGAATCAGCCCTTTTGACTCTCCCTAGAATATCTTATTTATTCCTATGTCCAATACTTTTGTAATTTATTATGGCCTGCTATAGTTTATGGCATTTTTCAACATACTGTTGTATTTACATTCTTCCAGTCCTGAGACACCAAGGTGGTTTAAAGTGAGAGGCTGTACACCTCCTGTGTTATGGCACAGTCAGACCACAGTGAACAGTTCGGGCGCTGCCGTTAGGGATTCAAATGATGGCCTCCTAAGATCTGCAAAGTGCCAAGTACAGTGTATGTTGAACAAAAGCAATGGTTAAATTATACCTGATACCTTCTTATTTAAATTCATATAACCTTGTGCTTTTCAGTGGAAAAGGCAACTGTTTAAAAATCTTAGGATTGGCCAGTTTATTGTGCTCCCTCAGATAAGGAGGAAAAAGGAAAGACTCTACTGAAAATAGAAGTCTCTTTTTCCTTATCTCTAGATTTGCGGCAGTCTCTGGGCATGAGTGAGCAGCTGTGTGGTGCTTGGCTGCTGGCCGGGGCCACCACACCACACCACACCACGCCACACCATGCCACACTTGTGTGCAGTAGGTCTTTAACACATTTACAGCTCCACTGGTGTTCAAAGCATCTGATTAAATTCTGGGAAAGAATCGAGTTGGAAATGCTACAATTCCAAATGGAGAAAAATGTCTTCACATTGACATCTTTAAACTGTTTCCATTATGACCTTCAGAGTCTGCACCACAGCAGCTTCTTCCCAAGGGCAGCAAGTGACACAATATTTCAGCTTTTGCCAACTGAATGAACACTGGTCAAACTGACTTTCATCTCCTGCAGGTAGTGCATTCAAAGCGGTATAGGGATAAGCAGCTGAGCATTAAAAAGTGCGGTGATTTTTATGCAGCCAGATACTACGTGTCAGAGAAATGAAAGATCAAATCAGAAATTTGGTACAGATGGTATTTTTTTATACCATAATTTAAAATATTTGCAGAATAGACTGTACGTAATTCTGTCCACAGTATTTAAATAGAAGTTGCACTTCACATGAAGACACACAGCAAAAGTGGGGAGGGAGGAGTGGAGTTAGAAGTATTTTTTGTTTCTTTCAGATGAGGCTATGGTTCATTATACCATGAACGCTTACCAAAAATATTTTATGCCATAAAATTTTGTTTTAGGGAGAAAATTCCTTCTAAGATGTTTATTGCAGTTTATGTTCTTCTTCTACCATGTATCTCTTCAAAACATATCAGAATAGCCAAAAATGATGTTAGAAATAAATTGCTTCACAGATCACGCAGAGCGGTCATTAAAAACAGTGCATTTAGCCTAAGGATTAGACATGCAGAAGCACAGCAATAAAAGCTACCTGTTGAGTGCTTGACTTGGTAGGCTAATTGCTCTGATGTTTTGAAAATGAAAGGTGTGGCTGAATAATCAAAGCTAAATCACATTGTCATAGCATTTGATAGAAAGGTTAATAACCAAGACTGTATCCACATTAGACTGTCAGATGTTTGTCTGATTGCAAAGTATGCTTTTAAAGTGAAATGAATACCTAAGAGAGAAAGATCTGGGGCCAAATTCCTTGTTGATATAAAATGGTCTTGCTTCTTTATTTACAGTTCAGCTATTCTAATTAATAAGAGAGAATTTGACTCAAAACCTGTGTTATTCTTAATCCACATGCAGGATTGATAAATTACTCCTCTGAAGACCAACTAGATAAAGAAGGCTATAACTGGTACTAAGAACATTTATCAAGAAGAAATCTTGCTAATCTCGCTAATACTGCATTGAACTGTCATTCAAATAAGACAAAATTGCAAGGAGGATCTGTGGCAGTGACTGAAAAATCCATTTTAGTTTATTATTACTTCAAAAAATAAGCTGATTTTGTAGTCACTAGAAGACTTAGAACAGTTCTAACACTTAGAACTTCTAACACTTAGAAACTCTTAATAATGAAGATGAACCATCTTGTGTTTTCTTATTTTTTGTCTCACTGCCTTCTTGACATTTGTACGTTGTCTGAGCAATAGCTGCTTTTATCAGCTGGTTTAGTTTTCAGCAATAAGGGATGATTAAAAAAAGTCTTAGTGTACAAATAATGATTAAAAAAATGAGAAATTGTCTAAAAGTTATAGTAGTAACCGTAACTACTACAGCTAATCTATTTACTGTATGTGCAAAGGCTGCACTGAATAATTACAGATAAGCCAATGTGACTCAAGGTCTACTCCATTATAAAAAGCCCGAAAAGTTGTGTAGTTGTCAATGGACTGCTGATGACTGTGAGCACACTTGCTGGACACGTGCATGGTGCCAGTGGCTTCTTTTTGCTGTCTGTGTTACTATATTAGACCCTTGCAGCAAAGAGCCTGAATGCTTATAGAAACAGCTGGAAGTGCACAGAAAAAGTAATAGCTCTTATGTGATCATCTGCTACATTGCAGACGGGCTCAGAGAATCATCACCACTCACTGCAGCCTGTGGTGGGACTGGGGATGCCAGCTTGCCACCGAGACAAGGCTCTGTCCCTGAAGGAGAATGCTTAGCCAATCAGACAGAAATAAAAATAGGCAGCATATAAGAGAGCACATGTAGAGGAGGCTGTTATCAGGGATTTTTTTTTTTTGTGTATGTGTTTTAAAGATGAATATTTAGTGCGTCAGTTGCGACTCAGTTATTCAGTATTCTCCTGAGGGCTTTTCCCTTGCTAGGTATCCTCAGGGAAACATAAACATGATTCCTACAACATTAATGGAGTTTTTTGAATTCTTGGTTTATTTAAACTTTGCCCCCTTTCTGTGAAAAATCTCTTTTTGGTGGCTATTATAACAAGTAGAAGGATGAAAAAGATGGAGGTTGTCATGATTAGTCCCTCTTACACAAAACTTTCTGCAGTAAAGGTATACTTTGGACATATCTGAAGTTTCATACCAAAGATAACTTCTGTGTGCCACTTGATTTAGGATATTGTCCTTCCTGTGTCTGTCCTTTCTTATATCACATCAGTCCGTAGCAAGAATGTTACATATACTGGATATTAAACATGCTTTGTCTTTTTATCATGGGACCTTGAGGAAGACCCATCTCAATTTCATCTTTGCTAAATACAGATCATTAGTCCTCAACGATTATCCTACATGACTGCAGTGAGATGTGCAGTCTGCAGAACCTGCAGCTGGTACAGGAAAGGTCATACTACTTGATGTGACTTGAGCATGCTCAAGGAGGGCAGTTGCTTCTGTAGATACTTTAATTCTGTATTTGAGATTTGTAGAACTGCCACGGGGAGTAATGTCAACAGCTTGCTAAATATTCCCATATCCAGAGGGCCTGTCTCTCAGCACACTGGCTTTCTGGGCTTTCTTTCTGTAGAATTCCATGTCCCTCCCCTGGATAAGGCAGGTGAACTTAAGTTACCCTAGAATCATAAGGATATTGCTTGAAACCTCCCACAGTTTGTATGACTGTATGGAAAATGACCCTAAAGGAGAAAGAAATTACTTGGCACCACCCATCTTCCCCTACCTCAAATCCCACCAATTATATTGAATAACTAAGGTAACAGGAACCAGGTATTATGTGTTGCCCAGTGGATTCCTTTATACCACATGCTTCATATGCATAGAGCATGGGATTGACACCCCTTATGTTTGGAGAATTGTGCCTGCTGTTAGTTATCAGGTGATGACATGACAGCTGGGACGCATCCTCCCATAAAACTGAAGCTGGATTATTGTAGTTCTCTTTCCATTCCTAGATTATTAGCAAAATCACTCTGCCATTTGTTCAGAAAACAGCAGTTTGATGAGCTCTTGTTCTGACTGTATGTTCTTGGCGTTCCTCTCCTGAGAAGAAGCTGTTTACATTAGCTGGTTTTTGGAGGTCTGAGTGGGACATTCTGACTAAACTGAGAGTTATTCTTCAGCACTCTGTATTCTTGGTATTCCTGTGTGACTGGATTCCATTTGAAATTAATTTTACTGGTTTATGGAGGTCTAACGGCCTCCTTGTCCTGTTAGATTCACAGTGTCAGCCTACACCTCACATATACCCTGAGAGCAGAGCTTCCACAAAGTATCAAAATTTACCAGGCAATCAAGCTTTTGCTGGGCTGCCTTTATGATGGAAAAGTATTTTTTTCCTGAAAACCTGTGCATTGTATCTCCACATCTGTTTAAAAATCCAGAAAATGTGGTTTCACCTGTTTGGAGACTGACACTGGAGAAATATGTGCTTACTTAGTGGGACATTTTACCAACAGTAGATACTACTAATGCTCCAGTTTAGGCTTTCATAATGACCTGTAGATTCACAAATGATAAATCATGTCTTACTCCCTGTCACACTGACAGCTACAGTGTGTTCAAGTAACAACGAGAAATAAGAAAATTAAGATGGCAGTGTGTTTTCTTTGACAGCTCAAGTAATCTGGAACTTGCTTCTCTTTCACAGACCTACAGAGCCTGAACATGGTGATACTAGAGACCTTCTGTGAAAGATCTCAGTTAACAATGATTCCTTCAATAGAGGTGAAATGGGAATAGTTAGATAATGGGATGTGTTTCTTTTTAAATAATCAAATTATTATTTCTGCCAAAACGTTGATGCGAAGTTTGGATTTGTCTTGGGTTTTAAGCTACTTCCCATGTAAACAAATATGCTAAATCTGGGGAGGGCTGTAGTAGCTATGAGTCAGTGCAGAAATTAGACAAAGGCTTTTAAAAGAAAAGGGGAAGCAGTCATGGGAATTCATTATATCCACCTTTTGATTACAGAAGCAACTGGAGAATAATGGGGAAGGATGATAAACAGAAGAACTGAACTCAACAGCTCCTCCACTCAGGGCAAAGAAATGCATTTTCTGTGCAAGATGTGCCCCTAGTGTGTCTGTATTACTTTGTATAAAGGCCTCATACTCTTTGTTTGCCTGGAAATGAATGAGGCAGACAGCTCGCAGCTTGGGGACTATAAGGTTGTCTGCATTGCTGTCTTGGTGAGGAGGAGTTTCTGGTGAACTTTGAGAGGAGCTGAGAGGCTGCCAGTCTGTGCAGGCTCTGGAGAGCCAAGGTAACATGCATTTGGCCATTCTAGAGAGAAGGAGAAATCACCTCAACGAAAAGATCAGGGAGAATGTATCTCTCTGTTTCTACTGATGTCTAAGTCCATATATTTTGAAAGCTTGCACTCAGTATATATAACTGCAGAAAATTAATAGGCCTGGACACATAATATTAGTACAGACTGTTACATCTAGTTCTGTTTAAAAGGATTCAGTAATATTTCAGCTTTTTTTTTTATAGTGGTGCAAGGAAAGATGGTGTGCTGAAAACACTTCCTCAGCATCCTCCTATTGTTATTTGTGCAGTTATTCTTGTAGGGCTGGATACAATTCTCCTTCTCTTTTTCTATCTCTATCTTTATCTTCCTGGAGGGTGGGAGAGTAGAATTTCAGATAAAAGAAGCCCACTAACAGCCCTTGTCCTCACTGCCCACCCCCAATGCACTTTTCAGATCCATGATTCTGCTTTTCCTACGTATGCTGCCTTTCAGGAATTTCGGGTGGAGCTGTTGCAGTTAATAAAGGGACAGTGTACTCAAGATACACTTTAGGCAGAGTCCCCAGCCCTGCAAATATAGGGCACGAGCACTGTTTTGGGAAAACCATGCTCTATAATTTTACCTTCTGATTTCTGTCACCCAAAGGGAAATCAAAAGGTTTCCATCACTTCAAAGGGAGAGCCAGTGGAAGACTTTTTCCAGTTGATGCTCTCCAGACCCAAGTTCCTGGATGGTAGAAGAGTGTTTCCCCATGAACTGGAGGAAAACCCCTCATCTGCTGCTCTCATAGCAGCAGAGAGAGAGGGGAAGAGGTATGGAGTGCAGGGACCAGAAGAAGAACAAGACAACACAAAACTTGCAAGCCATTATGAAGGGGACACTTCTGATGTGTAACGTGGGGTGAACTGGAGAATCTCAAGGAGAATGGAAAGCATGAATTTCTGTGCTAGGGAGATAAAGGAATTCATTCTAGTGCATGTTTTTTGTTGGGCTGTCTGCAGAGGTGAAGGGAACAGTATTGAATTAATTGGGGCAGCTTGTGTGTGGGAGAACAGAACTAGGACTGTGTAGGGATGCAAGTATAGATGGAAAATCATGTGTGTTTAGGGAGCAGAATCAATTAGGAACCTGCATTGGAGGGGCTGGGAGATTGTCCAGTTATAAGGTTATTTGATTAGGAAAACTCTTTGGTGCTTTGGGGGAATGGAAATGCTTTTTTTCAGATGATAGGATGAAGTAGGTAGAGCAAAGAAAGAATTGAAAGGAAACCTGTCCATAAGTCCTCTCACCTTCCTCCATCTAAAATTCATTCCCCCCTCCCAGGATTCTCATCCTTTTTCCATCTTTAATGCAAAGGCGATTGAAAATGGCATAAGAGGAAGAAAGTGCCTTGCCATGTTCCCAAATCAAAGGCCCAATGGCCTCCCTTCCATTTCTATACATTGGCATTAAGTACGTAGGGCTGGCGTGCTCTTCTCTGTTCTTCCTTTGTATAAACTTTAGTAGTGGGGAGAGAGGAGCTACGGATGAGTCATCTCAGCAGAAGGTTG
>NW_009208575.1:30538-53025 GCF_000690835.1 Fulmarus glacialis
ATGTGAAAAGTGTTACCCCATTCCTGAGATTGCTAATTCACCCATTTCCATATCAAAACTGCTGTGCAAATTTGAATGCAGTTTTTCTCAGGGAGGCTTGGTGTTGGCAAGTATAGATTCTATTTATATATGTTCATTCGTACATACTTGTTTCTTTATATGTCAATATTTTGAACTTTATGACACATTTTGTTATGCAGTAAATTTTGTTTTAATTGTGTTTTTATAAATGTGTTCAGAAGGCCCTCTGGCCCTCTCTGAGGAACACAATTATTATAATAAGCCGAGGTTTTAAATTTTGCAATGTAAAACAGCTTGTGAGTTACTACGTAAAGAGAAGATTGAGGCATTAATGTTCTCTGAAAATGAGAGAGAAAAGGAAACACTCATGTAAAATGAGAAGCAAGTAATACCAGGTGTTTTATGTTATGCTTTGATAATATTTTTCTCTCAGGTTAAGAGCCCTAGCTACTGGGCTCTTCAAATCCTAGGAGATTTCTTTGGCAAAACCTCTAGACTTTTCAAAGCCTGATTTATATGTACATATCCACATTTTAAAAATGCTTTCTCACAAATACAAAACCTACTTTTAAAAAAAAAGGAGGAAAAATGATCAGCCCTTCTCCAAATTTTAGCAGGCCGTGAGTCTCCCAGCTCAGGTGGGCGCATGCTGCTTGGCCTCTCAGCCCTGTCTTGCGGAAGACCTGATGACTCCCATTTGTTCCCCTCTCTGTTACATTTCCTGAGCTCATTCACAGCTGTCTTCATTATTCACAGCTCTGAACTGATGAAAGGAGAAAAAAACCAAGTGTTTTCATCTGTATGCTAACTGTGAGAGCGTTTGGGGAGGGGAGGCGGGCAGGGGAGCTGTGGAGGTGGTGACCCTTGCTGTTGCCTTGCAGGAATGTCAGCTCTGCTGGAGAGGAGGCCCGCAGAAGAATGAGGGAGTGTGATGGCCTGACGGACGCATTGCTGTACGTGATCCAGTCTGCTCTGGGGAGCAGTGAAATCGATAGTAAGGTTTGTCATCTTTGTCTTTTGAGGAGCAAGAAATCCAGGTATTCAGGGTACATCAAGACTCTAAAGTGGCAGGTTTTTTTAAAAAACGCATTGTGAGGGATTCCTTAGCAAAGCATAATTTAGCCCCTTTTTTCCTTTCCCTTCTGTTAAGCTGTGTATTTTTGTGTGCTAACTGTTGGATTTGTGTCTGCCTGTGTAGTGTGCGCAGGTAAGCATGTCATCCTCTCACTTGAATTATTAACAGAGAAAATATGATGTTGATTTAAGAAGAGCAAACATGTCATACTCCATGCAAACTTCCTTACACTGCTCTGCCAGGTTTAGCTTAAAATTGATTTTCAGTACCCAGTATGAGACAGAGCTAATAACAGTGAGGTAGGCTTACAAGGCAAGCAAACAAAAAAAAAAAATTGCACAGTTAATAGGCAGTTTTGCAGTAATACCAACATTATTTCTTCTTTGAAGAGGATCAATGAATGCTTTCAATAACAGCTGTTTTAAGATGTATTTTTATGTCAACTTTACTTCTCTGAAGTACTAGAATATGAACATGCTTGTCCAAAGGTGAAAGGCACTGCCTAATTAAAAAGACTTCAAGCATTTGCAAATTGAAGATTTGTAATACATTAAAGCATTCCAGAGAAGAAGAAAAAGGCTAGTTTCAAATACCTTTTGCTTTCAGTATATGGTGCTAAATTAAGTACAGTTGCTGCTCTAGGGCAACCTTGGTCCATTTGCAAACCCCTAAGAATCGCAGGAAAGCAGCCATTTTACATAGCAAAATTTTAAAGCCCACTGGGTTTGTATTTCCAAATGATCCTTCACAGATAGTTGTCCACGGAGCTCTGCGGGTTTATAGGGTGGAGAGGGATAACCTCCAGAGCTTTCTGGTCATTAGCCTGAACCAAAAAGGTGAAATTTGCCCATGCTTTCAGGGGAGGGAGAGAGGAATGATGAGAGGTCTGTAGCATGTGGTGTTGGGACAGCAGCATGTTTTTGTGTTTTAAAGGCAAAAAAACCACCCCAAAAAAACCCACAATCCATTAGTCTCTGATCAGTTTTCCATTAATAAGTTTATCAGAGTGATGATCGGAGGAGGCTCACCCACAAGGCAGGCACCGCACTTGCAGCAGCCAGCTGCCTCCCACCCCTCCCTGACGCCTCCTGCAACGCAGCCCCCAAACATGGGAGTGTTTTTAGCTTCATGAGATTTGGAAATTTGCTTATCAGTTTTTAGTTTGAGGTAACATCGTCCTCACAGTGGACTTAGCTAATTTGTTGTTGACATAGTGAGAATTTTAAGTGTGAAAACTATTACTCGTAAAAAGGGGAATTAAAATTCAGAATGCTAATCAACAAACGCAAAGCTTCAATTTCAGCACGTTATGGATGTGCAGAAGTAAATATTAGCAAGAGTGAATAAAATTCAAATATGGAAATGTTAAAAGTAAAAGAGGTAGCAAACTTTTTATGGTCACCATGAGATCCGCAAAGCTTTGAGGAATGAAAGGTGCACTAAGAAGTTTCACATTTTCTACATATATATTTCTACATGTGTTTATGTACTTGGCTAGAGATTCCAAATTGGTACAAATGTAATGTGAAATTTCATTTACGTTTTAAAAAAAAATAAAGATTTCTGTCTAGATGAGTCTGAGTTCAGTGTTCAATATCATCTCTGGAACTTAATGTTATCTCAAAAACCATGTGCCAAATGCATACCTGGCATAAGCTCATACAGTATATGAAAGCAAATGAAGCCCCATCTGTTAGCCTCACTGGTGAATATGGTAGAGTACGATCGAGCCGAAAGCCTCACAGTCATTCCATTCTGGGTTAATGGAGCAACAGAGATGGAATGTAGTGACTATCAATTTTTATCTCCATGCAGCATTAGGAACAGTTGAAATAGATATAAATAGATACAGACTGGCTTTTTTAACCATGCTTTCCCTGCCTCCAGGGAAATTAAGCATTTATCCTTCCTGTTAACGGTGGTCAAACCAAACTGAACCAACTAAATGAGTAGGCTTCAAGCGAGTCTAAACTGAGCTTCTTTTAGACTTGCAGAAATTATCTTGAATTATCAGTGCTGTGTTTTTCCTCTGCTGCGTCTCACTCCATTTCTGGATTCCCGCCACCATCTTTTACAGAAGGCACAACCTACTAGGGGGACAAATGGATGAAAGGGAAAGGCTGCCTACAAGTTATTTGCAGCCTGGCTAGAAGCAGTAAAAGCAGCAAGGCTCCCGAGATTTCTAGTCTTACTTCTGGGACTCAAGAAACATCATCTGTTCATACTACAAGTATTTGTGAAACAGAACTCGGCTCCCATTTTTCTGGTAATTTACATAGAATTGATGCCACAAATAAGCTTTATTTCTGTTTTTTAAAAAAAAAAAAAAACACAGAAAAAAAACCCCCATAACCACAACTAATTGTCATTTTCTGTTCGTAGCATTTTCTGTTCACTGAGGTGGAAGTTTGCTGACATTCTGTGCATGTTCAGGTTCTCCTGACCACTTTTTATGTCAGCTTCTGTTTCATAGGGGGCTCCAGCATGAAGTTCAGAATGACAATAAAAAAACTCATGCAAAAAATATTGCCCAGACTACTGATTTCTTTCCATAAAAATTTCTGAATCTCTTAAGCTATGGTTACCTGGGGAGCACTCAGAAAAGAGCAAATAAGAATTGTGCTGGGAAAATGTGTGTGCAAAGATCAGTGGCATTTCTTCTGCTTTGTATACAGAGTGAGCAAAGGATTTTAACTTTTTTATGGTTTTGTTTTCTGTGTTGTTTTTTTTTTTCGGTCACACTTTTCAGACCGTTGAAAACTGTGTGTGCATTTTGAGGAACCTCTCATACAGGCTAGCTGCAGAAACATCTCAGGGACAGCAGATGGGAACAGATGAACTTGATGGATTACTCTGTGGTGATGCCAATGGAAAAGACACAGAGAGTTCAGGGTGCTGGGGGAAGAAGAAGAAGAAAAAGAAATCACAAGATCAGGTAAGGAAAGCTACTTGCAGGTGCGTTGCGAGTGGTTGAAGTGCCCATCATTTAAAATATAAATGATTAATGTATTAGAAATAAAGTGCATGATGCATAATATACAAAACTGTTGCCTTTGTTAATTAGCTGAGAGCTTAAAGCAGAGTGTGGCTCGAGTAACGAAAGAAATATGTTTGCTTGAGAAAGTTGCACATTACGTGGTGGCACCTGGAAACTGTAGTCATGGGTACACTGTGAATGCCACAAATACTGTAAACTGCTCAGCCTGTTCCTTATAAAGGAAGCCATTCATAATGAAAAGTGTAAGTCTTAACGTTCAGATGTAATCTGCATACACTTTACACTGTACTTCCACACAGCCATCTGTGTGTAGAGAGGCCTTGATGCAAGCAAACATCAGGCTTACATTTGTATACTTACCTGCTTCAAAGTTAGTCTTGTACGCTGCCTCTACACGTTGAGAGAAAACTGTACAGGCCTGAATCAAGCAATATGAGTGAATGTTAAAAAAGCATGCATATTTTTATATATTTAATGTCGTAACCAAACAAAGATTGAGAAGTACAGTCTTGATAGTTTCCTCAAGTTATTTGAGGTGCTGCGGGTTTTTATTTTAGGTTGGTTGACTTTCAAAGTGTATTTATCTCCTTGTTTTCTTATTAACAAGCTAAAATTTGGGGAATGCTGACAGTGATGTTATGGAGAAGGACGTTGTTGTATCAGTAGACACACTAAATAGCAATGAGAATGGCTACTGATTTATGAACTTTTTCAAATCACCTGTGCTGGCAGCAGGCAGTTCTCCGTCTCTTCCTAGACTTATTTTCCATTGCCATTTATTTCTGTTTCAGATTGCTCAAAGAAAATACTCATTTGAGTAAGCAATTAGGCGCACAGGGTATCTGCATAAATGATGTAAACCAGTAGTGAAAATATTCCTGAGTTCATAAAGGCAAATTGTGTTAATGTGGAAAAGTTATAGGAACATTAACAAGCTACGATTCAAGTACTGAAAAATGCAGCAGACTAGCAAGACTTTAATTTCACCTACTCTTCTAGTTAAACACTGCAGTCATCAGATGACTTGAATTTATTATGGTCTTTTGTTGGGATTCCTGTATTAGGCTACAGCAAGATAAAAAGTGCCAAAGCAAGCTAGTGTTACCCCATAAAGCAGTCACCATCCCTGTTCCTGAATTAACAGTTCCCACACACTATGCTTGCAGTTATTCGAAGTGCAGCAACAAAAATAGCATGTCTGGATATGAATGGGTCATATTGCAACTCGCCTTTCTCTTTTGATGCTCTGTCTACCAACACGCGCACGTGCATGCACCCACATGCGCACACACACGCGCGCTATATAAAGTCTTTTTTAACTCTTCCTTTTATGCTCCTTCTGTGATTTCTGGATCTCGGGTTTATACTTTTAACTCTGTACCACTGACTGTTTTATTCTTCCTGTCAGAATTCTCTGTACTTTAAAGGTTCCCTATAAAAGATCTTTCTCCTCCAGGCCAAAGAACTGATCTCTTTTGGCTGGTTTCCTTTACAATATACGTGCTTCTGCCTGCTCTTAGATATCTTTTGTCTGTTTTTATGAGCATTCATTATCAGCATGCAGCATGGTAAAGGTCTCTTCAGATCTGCTTGTGTTTGTCCAATGGAAGGGTTTCATATAATTTTTAAAATCCAAAGAAAAATAAAACTATGCACATACTTTCAAGTTTATGTTCACTGGGCTTTTCTGTGGCAAAGAAATAAATTTACTCTTTCCAGAATTAATTTTGTGATGCACAGGACCACGTTGCCTTACAAATATTAGAAATATTTTTCTAATGATTTTTCTTCTTTCATCTCAATTCCTTTAAATCTGGACAGCCTATCCCATCTTGCCATATACCAGTTCTCACCTGTGGGTGGCTATTACTCAGTTCAGGAGTTTAAGGGAGCCTTGTGAGCCTTCTGCAGAGTGCGTTATTCTCACCCTTTGATCCTTGACTGTTGTTGACCATACCAAACATTTTAAAATATGTTATCAAGTTAACTAGAATGCTACTAAAACCAAATGTGACTGAGGTCTATCAGCAAGATCACTGTGCAGAAACAGCTCTCCCAAGTTACTCTCATAAACGGAAGAGAAAAACAGAAGAATGTTTTTCATGTAACTGTGCCTTTATATTGATAGCGTAAAGCTTGACCCCCAATTCAGACTGGGGTAAGGGTAAAGGTAATTTTTTTGTCCATTTATTTTGCAAAAATGAGCACACAACTATATTCCGTTGGCTTGCCTTCTGAAAACTACCCAGTCCAATTATGTTAAAAAAAAAAAAAAAAAAAAAAAAAAAAGTTCTTTCTGCTTCTTTGGCTCTGTCATTGTCTTGCAGTTTTTCAGGACCCCAGTACGTTCATTACTACTGAAAAGTAGGACTAACTGGAAACCTAGATCATGTTCTTCTGGACTGTGTCACAGTCAGGAATACTGTGTTTATTGTTTCTCTGTGTGTCAAGAAAAATCAGTATTCTTAGGTGTTTCGCTGGGGTGGTTTTTTTCCAGGCAAGAGTCTCTAACAACAGGATCACCTTGTGTTCCTCAGGTTAGTCAGAGTTCACCCCATCTAAACTAAGCTCATCAACACTTTCTGCAGCTTGCAGGAGAAAGTTTTCACATGTCCTTTCACCATACATTTTCTCCCTGTGTGCTGACTGCTGCCCTGCATACTGCACGTGTACTGTTTTTTTACAGTAATCTCATCATTTTTCTGCAAGATACGATCATAAGTTTTTCCAGGTAATGCCTTTCATAATCTCTTTTAAATTGCAGTGCTTAAACTGTTACCTGCTGCTTGTTCTGTCCCTCAGAACAGATCTCGTGCTCTCCTTGGGATGCTATTTTTAGAGTGCTCATCCCTTTAAGTGCCTCAGCAGGGAAGCTTTTATGCTCTGAAATATCTTATAATATAGTTCTGAAGATCATGCTTATGATGGACGGTGTTTTACATGTAAATAACCAAGGCATACCTATGGGATCTTCATAGGATGCAATGATTTACAACATCTGAAACACTGAAAGCACTGCACACCACCACAGATTGGGAACCTGTGGAAGGAAACCTCAAAGAAATGAAAGACAAGAAAGATATAAAAGTAGTCAGTTACCCAGATACCCCATGAAGAGATGGCATTGAGCTTCAGGCTACTTCTAATAGATAATTCACGCAAAACAATACAAACCTAGTTACCTGTCGGGAAAGTTCTTCACAAACGTAAAAACAAATCTTTCTTTAGGCTCCTTATTATTATCACTTAGAGATGCACAAAGTGGAGTTCAGCCTAGTATTAAAACTCCAGTTATTTACCTTGTGATTCCTTTAATACTTGAGAGTTTTGCCTTTCCTGTCAGGTGAAGCACAGGGTGCAGACACAACTCTAAATGTTGTGACACCTCAGTACAGGTGAGTAGGTTCCAATTCTGCAGCCTGCTACATTTTACGGCCCCAGAAAATATGTGTTGAGGATATAGGTATCGTTCTTTTTTTGGCGGTGCATGGGGTTCTCGTATAAAAAAATCGACTGCCTCAGTCTTCCTCAGAAGATAAGGTTTACAAAAACAGTGTGGGGAAAAAATGTTCAGATTTTAGTGAATGCAGTTGTGAAATTTTCCTTTTACAGCATACTTCCTCAGTCCTCCACTTAGTTTTTCAAGTGTGTATTTTCTTGAACTCCTTCTGAAGTGACTGATATGGGCATTTATGGGGTGGTCTTTAATTTTTTTAATAAAAGTATCAACTTATCTAAAAGCTACTAGTAGTAGAATGACTGTAATTGGGCAATAATGCCAGATGTATCATTTTAGACAGCAGATGTGGATGAAGTCGCAGTTTTCTATACTTTAAAAAAAAAAAAGTCCCATAGACAGCTAGGAAGTTTGTTTCTTAAACCATAAAACGGGAGAAACCTTCTGTAACGTTAAAGTCACTTTCTCATCGGTTTTCTCTGTAAAGAAAGTAGAAGTTAATTTCTTTGTTTTATGATTTAGGAAGCAATTCTCCCTATTTCTCCAAGTTATATTTCAGTTGTAGCCACACATAAGTTACTTGAGGAGAAGAACAGAACTGAGTGGTAATATAAAACATGGTTTTCTTTGAAAGGCCTTTCAAGAACAAATTGGAATATATTTTTCATTAATGACATCAGTTGTCTATACCAATGACAACTTCTCTACATCTTGAAATCAAATAAGAGATGTTTCTTTGTTCAGTTCATAGTTAAGTCTAATGTCACCTTTCAAATGACTTTACTTAAGGAGTTCCCTTAGGATCACAGGAAACAACTGTTCTCCTTATTTCAGAATAAAGGTGGGTGGTGTTAAAAGAGCCCACAATCCTTCCTCTCTTCAGTGGTTTACCAGAGCTCAGACAGGTTCCGGAGGCGATGCTTTGTCACGCAAGTTTAATGCCAGAAGAAACCCAAATCTTCTAAAGATTTGCTATAAAAGCCATTGGTGTAGCATTGGTATTATCTATGGAAAAACAGAAAGCAAAACTTCTATAACAGCTTCAAGAAGAAGAAGTGAGACTCACAAGTGAGACTCACGTGACTATTTCTGTCTCTGACCCCAAGGACTGTAATTCCCTGCCATCACCGTTGTTTGTTATATTCTCTCTGCTGCTTACCTGTGATGAGCTGTTACTGAGCCCTCACCCCACAAAGCTCTCCAGCTGTAGAGGCCTTCATCTCCAGCTAGGACATTATAGATATCGACCTCTCTGCCTTGTGTCATATCACTCTTCAGATGGAAACTAATTTTTCCACCATTGATAATTTTGTCACTGCTGTTGGTATGCTCACTGCTGCCAGCAGGTTTATTCTTTGAGCTGTATGAGAAATGAAGATTATGACAAAAAGCAGTTAGGGAAGATAAGATGTACGGTCCAATTTCAGTAAAAGTGCCAGGGAGTTGTCATTAATCCTGATTTTATTTCTTGTTATGCAGCCCGTTATATACACATGTGGCACTGTTTCATTTCTTTTCCTTTCTTCACTAAGAAGAAACAGGCTGACTTCTTGGCTTCGTGCTTCTCTCGAGTTCACCATCTGTGATCATTCTTGTCAACCCAGAATCTAGCCCAAAATCTGATTTTTGATTGGAAGTGACACTTTTGCAATGAGCCTGACCTTCTCTTTCACCTTCTGTCAGGAGCCTTAAGGTATAACAGCAACATTTCAAGTTACATATCGTTATGAATTGACTGGCACACCTCTTTAGCATGCTTGCTAAATGGGCTGTAAATTCTTCTATCCAGGTGAAATAGCAGGTTTAAGGCAATAATATTTCAAAAATAATAAAAAATAAAGCTGTCAGATATGCCTTTTCCTGTGGTGAGACTACTATTTTACCATATTTCAATACTCTACCGAGCCATATCAAATTAATAAGCACAGACACAGAGAAATGGCAGCAGCTCCTGGGTTTAGCTAATAATCTAGACAGAGATTAGAGATGAAAGGCTGTGTTGCCAGTATGTTCTGCTCAGGAAGGATATTATTTCCACTTTTTGCTTCCTTGTCTTGCACAAGGTGGTTATGCCAAGTGTTGATTAGCAAGAAATCGACTATCTTGAGCGGCTCCTTACAGAGCTTCTTACAACTATTTCTAAATTCTTGCTTGCCTACACAGAAACATCTCAGGTACCCTGGGAATCTCTCAGTATCGTGTTTGACCAAGTTGTTTTCAAAGTCAAAACTACAGGGTTATTAAATATAATTTGTATTTGTCAATTTGTGGAATATAGTGCAAAGCCCATTAGCTTCAGCTTCCTACAGAGAGGAGAGGGGTGAGGAGAAGGAGATGTAGTGAGATGCCAAACATTCTTGTCCCTGGATTGAACTCCATCCTGTTTTATTTGGGAGGGGTCTGGTTTTAAGCAAAGACAAAATGGACAAATCGAATGGAATTATTTTTCTTAGCTAAGTGTAATAATATAAAAAAGTTGAATAAAGGTATTGACAATTATTTTAAGAATGTAATATGTAATCTGAAGTATAATTTAGATTTATTCATATCTCAGATTAATAATAAAGATTTTAAAAATTGGAATGTTTTGAAAGCATTCCAAACACCTTTCCCAAAATTGTAAACATTGTGGCATCAAATTGGGGAGGTTACCATTATTTATGCAACAAACTGTATCCAAAAATTGTCCAGTTTTGTTGGGGGACTATGTGTTGCTGGACCACAGCTCTGCCCTCTCCCACCGTACTCCTGTAGTCTCTGTGTCAGTAGACACCTTCATTTATATTCACCATCTTTCTTTAGGCCTGGATGTCTAAACTGAAATTTGACTTGATTTAAATAGTGGCATTCCCCTGCCTCTTTTGTATCAGGTGCATGGATTCCCATCATCCCTAAAAGCAAGCTCAGTGATTTTGATGAGTTTTTGTTGCTTAACAGTTCATGATAAATTAATACAATCATGTGCTAAAAGTGAGTAGCAAAAAGGGCAGGGAAATGCAGTAATTTGTCTCACATGTTTTTTTAAAATGTTTTCTCATTACTGGGCAGAATGGCAAAACAACATTAAATATTAATTTATCTGCAAGTATCATTTCTAGTGCTTTATAAGCACCAGCACAGCATGAACATATATACAGCTCTATGTGTATCAGCTGATTTTCAGTGTCTTTGGGATACCAGCACAGGATGAACATATATACAGCTCTATTTGTATCAGCTGATTTTCAGTGTCTTTGGGATTGTAAATACCTGAGTTTAAAAAAAAAGTTGTATTTCCACACGTGCACAAAAAATGTATTGGGTCGATCGGATACATTCGATACATTATTTGTACTTTGTCCCTGAAATAATATAATAAGTACCCTGTGCAAACACTGTTCAGTTGCATAATGTGTCCATAATTTGTGCAAATTGGAATGAGATGGATGAAGACCTGAATTTATGCCCTTGGACATCACAAGTCGTTCATTAGTGGACTTACCAAGCTGAAAAATGTATTGGGTCGATCGGATACATTTGATACATTATTTGTACTTTGTCCCTGAAATAATATAATAAGTACCCTGTGCAAACACTGTTCAGTTGCATAATGTGTCCATAATTTGTGCAAATTGGAATGAGATGGATGAAGACCTGAATTTATGCCCTTGGACATCACAAGTCGTTCATTAGTGGACTTACCAAGCTACAAAGCCCAAATCTGGTGTGAGGTCAGATTTGACCTGTAAGACATGTTTCTCATTTGTTTTCCAAAAAATTCTGACAGTGCAAAGATTGAATTCCGAGAGTTAAAATAAGCAGCAGGTTTTTATGTATTTTTTATGAGCTGGTGAGAAGTCATTTCTGGCAAGGATGGTGATTTATATGGAAGAAAAAAGGAGAACTGAGTCACATACAGTGAAATCAACCTATTGGTAGAAAGGCAGAAATGTATTAAAAAAATTCAAAGGCACAGCCCTATAATAGTGCCATTGGAAGGGATTGTTTCTCCAGAAGGCAATTTTCCTGTAGTTTACAACCACCAGTGGGTATTGCTGTGCCAGTTCTTTTAAACTCTGATAACTTTTGTCCAGTGCAGTGATTTTCATATCTGAGCAGCTTTCTGGTTTTGAGTAACTGCTCATGTGTATTAAATGGTCCATTTTGGTAGGGTTTCTGCTTTAATTTAGAAAAAACAGTGTTCTGGATTCTCAATGGTAGTAATCTAGCAAAACCTTGTTAAAATTAAGCTGTGGTGTTATTAGACAAGGCTTGATAGATTGTCTCTTAAATTATATGTAGATTTTTGAAGTTAGCTTAAATAAAACGATGATTGATACTTCTGAAAATGAGAGAATCCGGGTCTTTTCCCAGTGCAAGTATCGTTGTGCTGTTTGAGTCATAACTAATTAAATCAGCTAGGAAAATTAACTGTTGCAGATCTGAACATGGAGTTAATTTGGCCTGTGCTATCTTTGTATGTCTAGTAGATGTTTAATGTTATGATACGTATTTTTTATCTACATAATCACAGTAAGCTCTAACCCAGGGCATTAAAAGGTTTACTTTGTAGCTTATTGTACAATCTGTACATGTCAGAGGTGTTAGAAAAGAGATTGTATTAAAAAGTCATGGCTTGTTTTTAACACTGGTATTAAGGCTATGAATTTTCTAAATCCCTTTATTTGTTCAAAAAAATATATATTTTATATATATATAGGTAAAAATCACATTTAAAATATCATTAAAAGTGCATTCCGCATCTTTCTTTTGTTTTAAAAAAGCAAAAAAAGTCCTTGAATTACCTTCTTTTTAAGATGTTTCATGCATAGGTGCAAGTATTATGCATTCCACTGGAGAGGTGAATCACTGTTCTCCTGGAATAAAGTTTCTCTTTCTGGTAGGAGTGGGTTTTGTGCAATAACCTTCTTGTTGTCCAGGTGTTAATATTGCCCATTTTGGATGTCAGACTAGGGTTATTTTCATGGCAAAACTCTGTGCATGATGAGAGGAAGAGTCTGTTTTGTGAGAGGTGGTTCTACTTACTACATCGGAGTCTCAGGCTGTACGGCTGGCCGGCTGGCCGGGTGGCTGGAAACTGGCTGTGTGGCTGAACGCCTCCAGAACTCGAACGGTGAGAAGCCAGAAGTTGAGCAGTTGGAGAAGACTTGTCACACTTGGGCCTTTCAGGGGATGGAGGCCTTGCATGATTTAGTTTTCCACATTAGTGTTTCATGTTGTTTTTTCCATCTCATGAGAAGAGAGAGAATGCGGAGAACTGCTGCTTCAGGATGTGAATAAGGAAATTCTCTTCATGTGCAAGTTCTAGATTTGCCTCTTCAGATACGTTCACTGGGCTTCTGTTCCTACCCAAAAAAATAAATGCAGCGAAAAATGTTTTTGTTATGTCAGCTAGCTAAAACACTGTGATTTCTGCCAGTGCTATAGCTCCTCTGTAAGGAGTGTTGAATAGGAAATTTAGTTTCTCTATGAAGAATCACTTGATACGCTAAAATTGAGAACGGCTGCTTGCGGGCAGATGCCTTCACACACGCAGACATACATGTTATAGCTTCAATTGAGGTAATTGTCAAGTATTTCACTGTTCCTTGCTGACAATCTGATTTGTACTTTCCAACAGTGGGATGGCGTAGGACCTCTCCCAGACTGTGCAGAACCACCCAAAGGAATCCAGATGCTGTGGCACCCTTCAATAGTCAAACCCTACCTCACACTTCTTTCTGAGTGCTCAAATCCAGACACACTGGAGGGGGCAGCAGGGGCACTGCAGAACTTGGCTGCTGGGAGTTGGAAGGTAGGAATATTAACCTGATATGTATTTCTTTTTCGATTCGGAAAAACCCCAACAGATGACAGCAAGTTGGTGATATAAATGTATCTGAACGCTGCTGGTAGTGGAAGAACCCTCTGTTTTCACAGAACTATCTGCAGTCAAATTTGAGATAGTATTTTAAGTCCTCTGAATTGATACAGGTAGTCGTAGGACAAGTCAGCATGCAGCAGTGAAAATCACATTGGTCAAGTCAAGTATGAAAAATTGCCGCTGAAAACCAATATCCAAATGAGGAGAAGCAGCATCTTTATGAATCTGGGGTGACAGAGCCATGAAAAATGAGCCAAAACTATCACCAGTGGCAATCAAATGAAATCATATTGTTTTGTCGCTGCAGAAACTGGTTGGCATTCTGTCTCTTAAAAGAAACCAGGCAAGAGGAGAGCAAGATATAAATGATGTGACACCAACACAAGTAATCTTACCATCTACTTTTTTAAAAAATAAGACATTATTAAAATGCGTTGACAATATGATTAAATATGTACAATGAGCAAGGAAGTGCTCAGTCAAGGCACCCTATTCCAGCTCATCCTACTTTTCAATTATAATCAAAAGATCTGTTTTTCTCTCTCGTACTATTTGCAGTGAATTGAGAAAAAATTTAAGAACTCTTATTAGATTTTGAAAATATTTCTAAACTTAGAACAAAACAATAAAATTCAAGATAACAGTTGAGCCTGGTTTACTTTTAGGGCAATTCCTTCGTCGCTTTTCTGATGGTAAACTGGTTTGATTGGGTGAAAGTACTAACTGTCTAGTCCTATTGTATAAAGATAATGCCTTGATTTTAAGTTAACATGTGAAAACGTGCATGTATGGGGAAATACGGTTATCAAAGTTAGGTCTCGGAAGGTATGCTGTTTGGTTTTTAAGCATTTGGGCATTCATATGTGATATGTAAATACCAATTTAATGAGGCATTCATTTTGAAATGTTAGCCCTGAGGCTATTAAGTTACTTTTTTCCCCCTAAAGTTTTATTGGAAGTTGAGTTGGCACATTCAGTAGATCTTCAGAGGCGTGTGATTTTTTTTGAGCCCACCAAACTTACAAAATGCCTTTGGCTACTGCATTCATTGACGTATGACATGAGTAAAAAAAGTATCTGTCCAGTGATTTCTGTCCTACAAAGTGCTACGTATACACTGTGCTTGAAAGTCATTATACTTTTTTTATTCTCATATTGTAGACCACATCAGATTGTGTAATCCTGGCGCAGAAACACAATGAATGTGTTTTATTCATCTGGGAATGGGTATAGCCCTGGTCCAAATGAGAAAACAATGCATGCATATTTGCCAGGACTAATAGAAGTGCTAAAATCCAAGTGGTGCCCCTTCTCCCATTTCTAATAAATCTGTACCTGTCATCCTTTAGTTGGCAGAAGTGTATGGTGGCAAGAGGAAGGAAGGCCCCGCAGAGCTCTTTGGCAAGTGTCAGGTTAGAAAAACTGATTTGAACCTTAATACTATCCACGCTGATACCATGGGGAAAGCTCAGTTGTTCTCGTGTTGCTCTATTTTTCTAAAGATTCACCAATTCCATTACAAGTGATGTGCAGACACAGAATGAATATCCTTAATTTCACGTGTCATACTAGGCATTTTTGTGAGGGGAATAATCCTCTTTGGGGATTACATAAGCATTGATGTTTCCACCTTTTGACCTCTCTTTTCCACTGCTGCAGTCTTCTGGATATAAAATGACTGAAATAAAAGATAGAAAACTCTTACAAGAAGAGGTTATTCCTAAGGGGGATTTTCGTTTTTTTAGTTCCTCCAAGAAACTGTGATTGTATAACGAATGGGAAAAGTTTGTTGGGTTTTTTTTTTTTTCACTTGAAATCTTTCAAGAAGAACCTTATGATGGACTGAAAGAGAGAAAAAGAGCAAACTGCACTAAAATAAATAATGTTGCTATTAATATTAATAGCAATAGCAATTGTGGGGTTTTTTCCAATTAGCATTATTTTAATGCCAGAAGAATCCCAGAATATAGGAGGCAGCCAGTGCACCAGGCAAGCTCACACACTTCCGAAGATATGGTCTCTTCTGGAAAAAAATACAGTGCACTTGATACACTTGCATAATTCTTTCCTAGCTGTTTCACCCTTTTGGTTCCTCTGATATAAAGCTGTCTAATCCTCTTCGGTGACCGAGAGGTAACACTTTTAACACAAGCAGTGCTTAACTAGTCCCATTATGAAGGGAAAGTGAGCAGATAAAAGGAAGCCTGAATAATTTTTTAAAAATAAGAAATTGTGTAGGGGATATAGATAAATGTCTGCCACTAGAATTAACAGATGATATGTGTCTAAATCCCCTAGACTGCTTTCGAAAGTTTCAAACACAAAAAGAAAGCAGCAGTACATAGCTTTAAGGATTAATAGGTGAGAGAGGCTGAAAGTTTTCATTATTTCAGGGAATATAGTTTCTCATTGATACATACATATAAAATCAAAACATGCATATAATAAATCTTAATCTGTAGGACATTTTTAGCACTGTTTCAGTTGCAGGAATTCCTTCTGAAGCCAAATACTAACAAAAAAGAAAAAAGTGTGATATACATATATTTGCATATAATTTTTCTATGTCAAGATAAAACACTTCGGA
The DNA here is from genome assembly GCF_000690835.1 of Fulmarus glacialis. Taxonomy (NCBI): domain Eukaryota; kingdom Metazoa; phylum Chordata; class Aves; order Procellariiformes; family Procellariidae; genus Fulmarus; species Fulmarus glacialis. Next base: position 46,540 of record NW_009208575.1, read on the forward strand.
CCAAAGCCTTGCCATATATTACCCATCTGCAAAGTAAACTTGGTTTGTTTTTTTTTTTTTTTACAATGACTTGGGTTTTTTTACAATGTCTGTGCAATTATTACTAGAATGAAGACAATCTATAATGACTCAAAAAAGGAGCATATTGGTGACAAATACGTTAACAGGTCCACATGAAAGTTTACTAATAAAACAGGATACTGATCTGAGGTATGGGGAAGGATATTTTCAATGGGAAAATTCAACCTGGGATAGATCACATCTGTGTATCTTGACTTTGATGTATATTCTGTTTCTGAAGAAGACATTAACAGCTTACATACAAAGTAGAACTCATTTTGGAAGAGGTCGTTTCAGGTGAATATGGAAGTTAGTTCATCTCGCTCTTCTGCACCAAGATGTTACATAGGGAGGAATCTGAAGGAAGCAAACTATTCCTTTCATGGAAAAACACATGCATATCCTAACAGATCTCTCTTTTTTGTTCATATACTTATTTAATGCATCCATGCATAATATGAATGGCCCTTCTGGAATAATATATATGGAGATGTCCAAATATGTATGCCTTTGGGGGGGATTTTGACAAATTAAAGTTTTCTACATCACTGCCAGGATATGTTTAAGGGGTGACTGCTTCTTTGCACAATGGCCTGTGATACTAGTAGTTGGTCACTGCGTGTCCCCCTCCTGATGGGGCTGATGGCCACTAGCAGTGCGCACTCCAGCATGCAACCTGACAGCCTACGGGTCAGATTGTCAGCGCTGTACGTGCACACGCCTACCCCCTTCTGCAGAACTCAGCTGCTACCTGGGGCTGGGTGGGTTTCTGTTTGAGGGGACTCATTGCTTCCCAAAATACTTTCTCCCATCAAATCATAACTACAGTAATTTCACTGTATCCTAAACTTCCTGTAGGCAGAAGGAGCAACACATAAAAAGGATGGCCATTGGTTTTGGTTTTGCTTTCTTTCATTGCTGCTCTGAGATATATTTTTTCCCAAAAGTAGACTTTTCTAATTATACTTAATATGAACTTGTATTTTAAAGCTGCTTAGTAATATGAAATAAAAATCGAGGCAAATACATTCCTCATCAAGCTTAGCTGGAGTTTTCGCTAAGCGAATAAGGCTTGAGACATGCCTTTTGGAAGCAGTGGGGACTCTTTACTCCCCATTAGGTATCTGCTGTCATTGGGAGCTCTGTTTTCTTTGCCACCTAATCTGGGTTTTGCCAAGTTTGTGCAAAAATGCACAAATAAAAATAGGAAGTTTGCTGAGTTACTCAGCTGTATTCTGAAGACACTTGCCTGCTTATTAAGAAATTTCTCTCACTGTAACACTTCAAACCTGAAGTCCTTTCTGCAACCTCATATTTATTTTAATACCTCGGATTAAAAAAATTATGAGCTATAAAATTACAAGACTCATCCTGTAAAAGGAAATCTCCATAGAGCTTTTTATATGTAGTCTGGCATCAGTATTTTTCCTTAGATGGTGGGAATAAAAGTGGCAAGTTCTTTTTAGTTTTCACCTTGGTCAAGAGGCTATTAATATGTTAAATCTACTGAGCATGTAAAAAGTTGTATGCCAAATGTCCTAGAGTTAACGATGTCAAGAATCCAAGGTTATGTCCCTTCTGAACAAAATTTCCCTCTCAGGAAGAAAGGAGATATAGGGATATCAGTATATTACTATGTCTGTCTATACGTATCTGACAGCTAAATTTAGGCTGATGTCAGTATACCTGCCAGAGACATTTCTGCAATACCTTTTGCTGTGAACTCATAGAATCACAGAAGGGCTGAGGTTGGAAGGGGCCTCTGGAGATCATCTGGTCCAACCTCCTGCTCAAGCAGGGTCACCTAGAGCCAGTTGCCCAGGACCATGTCTAGACGTTTTTTTGAATGTCTCCAAGGACGGAGGCTCCACAACCTCTCTGGGCAAGTTGTGCCAGTGCTCAGTCACCCTCACCGTGAAAAAACATTTCCTGATGTTGTGCAACCTCCTGTTTCAGTTTGTTCCCATTGCCTCTGGTCCTACAATATTATCTTTTCTATTACATGCAGTCAAAAACACAGTGTTGTCACCACAAGTAGGATTTCCTTAGTTTTGTCAAACCCTTAAAAAAAATTTCCTTATTCATATGATCCTGTTTTGTTTTAAAATACTATCATAACTTATATAGGTAATACATCTCTTTTAAAACCGGGAAACAGGATCTACTATGTTTCTGTTGGCAACGTAATGGCTTACATTAGAACAGGTAGCACACCTGCTCTGGGCTTTGGTTAGTCCCTTCTGCATGCCCAGTCTTCTGTCCCAGTTACTCTTCAGGCTTTACAAACTTCCCTCATCTGCTTTAATGACAGGATGGCCAGCTTCATTTTCCTGAGTGTCTGTTAGTTCCTTGGGCTCCTTAACATCAGCACTTAAACAAGTGCTGCTCTGTTTAAGTCTTGCAATCGCGTGAGGCCATAGCGTTCCTTGGCTAGTTCTTTCTACCTCCTTTCCTTTCGCTTCCATGTTTGATCATACTCAGCAGGGATTGATAAGGCTCTTTGGTTAGACAACAGAATGTCCCTGCCTTTGATCCCCAACAGGTGTGGTACCCATGTGAATGGGGTTTATGGGTCATTGACCTGATCCCTTGAGATAGCTAGATGCAATCTCAGTCTTTGTTCCATAGGAAAGCAACTACATTTATTTTCTTAATTCCATCCTAGAGAAATCTGACTCTCATAGGAGCAAGAGCTCCATTAAGTAAATTATTAGATAAGGAAACTGAAAACATAAAAGGGACTGATTCAGTCACAAGGTCAGTGCAGCTACTTCAAAGAGTAGTATGAAAAGAGTTTCAAGCTCCTTACCATCCAGACACTTGCAGATAATGAGTAATTATTGTCTAAAGCAGCAGACATGTAGGTTATCAATCTTCCTCTTATCAGGCAAGGACGTATTGCGGATTCCTTGGCAGACTTTTCTGGTGACTCTAGTTATTTACATATTAGCCCTTCTGAGTTTCATCAGGCTGTTCCAGGAGAAAGTTTTCTGGATTACAGTGAAAAGGCTTACATTCATTTTCTCCAAAATGCTAATATTACGAATCCTTATGTGATAGGATGGAGAAGACCGCTTATAACACATCACGTAAACAAAAAAAGCAAATTTCTTAAATAACCAATGCTTTATTCTGTCAGGAATTCTTCCCTGGCTGGAATCCCTGCCCCCTGTAGATGAGGCAGCATCAATTAATACAGGGAAACTTATTCGCTCTGTAGGAAGGAAGACCAGATTGAAGGGACAGGATAATGTTCAAGAAGCAAGACCTGCTGCTGCAAACACCTGTATCACAGACATCATGAGGAGACCAGCACGGACATCAGTTTGTGGAATGGGAGCACAGTAGCTTATGGTGAATTCATGCTCAAAGTAATCCCTTACTATACTCAGTCAGTTTGCTTCCCATGAGATGTGTCACTTTTGTCTCAAAGCCTTTATTTTTTAATGATATTAGGTACAGTGTTTGGAAAAGTCATTGTAACGGCTCTCAGATCATTTTGAATACACAGTACATACTTGTACTACTGAACCAAGAATGATGAGGTGCGAGGGCAGTTCCTTCTGAACTTTACCGTCTCAAACATTTAAGATATCTTCTGTTAACACCATTTTAGTTCTCTCTTATTTATTTATTTAACTATTTATCTTTACCCACCAGATTTTTTTCTTTCTCTTTAAGCTTGACTAAAGTCATGGAGCAAGAGGACAGTAACCAGTTAACACTTTTCTCTTGTCCCAAAACAAAAATGTAGAGAACTTACGGGTGGCCTGCCAGATGGGATCATTTCTGGGAACAAAACACTGCAGTCAGGGAGTAGGAAGTCCCTGGGAAGTGCTTGCTGTCTTCAGAAACTGCAAAAAGATAACCAAGATTTCAGAGCCTTGCTCTCTGTCAGGTGGTGTTGCTTCTCAGGGATCCCAGTAGAGTTATTTGAGTAAAGTAGATCTGTAATTTTCGAAATGAAATGTAAAAATGTAAAAATATTCTCTTTTTTTCCTGATGCATGTATTACATTGAGTATGATCAGACAAAGAGGAATATTGATCTTTGATTATTCAACATGCAGTTCCCTTCCATGGTCTATTGTTCCACTACTGTTAGCAGACAGCCCCTTTCTGAGCCTCTCCTAGCAAATTCTGAGTCTCTCTAATCTTCCTGTTTCTGTTGGTAATTTAGTTTGCTTTGTCATGCTTGCTGCCCTGATTTGGCTTTCATTTTGTAGTTTATGTCTCAGTAATTTCCTTTAATATTCGATATCTCAATAGTCTTTGAGTCACAGTGTTGAACTGTATCAATACAATGCAAATTCTAGTCAAAACTGAAGTATGTGATGGTGAAATATTCTGGAGGTGCTCCGATAACACTGATGTCAATGGCAGGAAAGTGAATCCATTCAAAATATCAACTGTATACGATTGTTGATATTCCTTGGGGGGGGGTTGTGGGTTTATTTTGGTGGGTTTTTTTCTTTTTCATTTTGTGCTGGAAATCTCTTCATTTTTTAGTTTGGTCTGCTGTGGTGGTGCTTCATAGGAGAATAAAGAAAACCGTATGAAACACTAAAAGGAGTTAACTGCCTAAATGCTTTTCAATTTTTCTGAAAAAACTAAGTAAGTTTTATCTAGATTAATTACTCTTTTGTTGAGTTTCAGCCTAATGTAATCTTAATCCCTAGAGGCATTCAGTTCTGGAAAGGGTCCTGTATAATAATAACAACGGTGACAAACTAAAAAATAATTTTCCGGTTTACTGTATTTTTCTACTTAATTACTATGACAAAAATAAAAAGGGAAATACTAATGAAAGTGGACATAGAGATGCACTAGGTACCTTCAAAGTGATATATAGTAGTTATGTCCCCCGAATTCAATTATCTGTAAAGAGTATTCATGCACAGATTGTGGCTCCTGTGCTTGTCTCTGATAATTTAGCCACAATCTGATGCAACAATAATGATTTTATTTTCTTTTTTGGCTCCTTGTTCCCACTAAAATGTTTGCTGTTCCCCTAGGAGCCCTTTCTCTTTGCAAACTGAACAGTTACTTGATCGTTGACACTGCCACTGATTTGTGGAGTAACAGGATGATTAAGTATATTGGCAGAGTGCCTCGTTTACCTACTGAGAGGCAACAAACCCTTTGTCTCTTTTCTCTTTTATGATTTTTCATCTCTTCTCTTTTGTAATTTACTGAGCTCATATTACAATTGACCTGCAATGTGGAAATGCAGGCGCGTTTCACGATGGCTTTAGGCAAACAAAAGGATCATCAGTATACACGAGAGCGAATGAATTTTTCCATTTTCTGCGAGAATAAAATAGCCATTTTGAGGCATCTCAATTTGAGCGTTCCTGAAATCCGCACAGCGCAGCATAATTGCTTGCAGAGACTTGTCCTAACTGGCAGCTTAAGGAAAGAGACACAGACAGTTCTTACCACTTTCCACATGGAAAGTTCTCTGGAGACTGTTGAAACAATTAGTAGACATTTCAGTCTTTCTGCCGAAGGTGTATGAGTTCAAAACGCAGATGAAATGATAGCAAATCACACACTGAGGAGTCTGTGAACTTCTCCCAAAGCGGATGGCATTCTCTGGAAAGAGAGAGCTGGGGCGGGGGTGCGGGGGGAGGAACGCGCAGGGGAGAGGAGAGGTTTCGTACATACTTTTCTCTCTTCCTCCCATTGTTTTATGTATGTGTGTGCATATGTGTGTCTGTAAAACATTATTTCTGGATTTTCCCCCTATGAAAACTTTGGAGTGGTATTTTTTACTATTGTGATCAAATTAATTGGTTCTTTACAGGTACTGAAAGCTTGCCTGTCATTTATTCAGTAAGGAGGTTTATAGTTTCTCTTTTTTTCATACTGAGTTATTTCAGTGTTTCTCCTAGAATGTCTTCTGCTCTCCCTAGGGTTAAAAAAACCCATTTCTTAATTTGTTTCTTCTAGATTTTTGTTTTGGAATGGATGATGAAAATACTACAATCCAAGAAGTCTGTTCTAAACCTGGGTTTCATAAAACAAGTGCTTGTGTTTTCCTGTGGTAGCTGACTAAAAAAATTCGAAGGAAAACTGTTTACTGGAGGTTTTTATAATATAGTGAAAGAATAATCTATAAGATAATTTTAGATTCTCTCTGGTATTGAACAGACACAAATAAGTTTTTTTTTTTAAAAAAACACCCCCAATGATTCCCCACATAATCCGTATTGGAGGCACTATATCTGTGATGTACTTTTGCGATGAACGACAGCATCTTTCAATATACTGTCTGCTAGCTTGAGCTCTCACCTCAACCAGACAGGCTCACTACTTTCTCAAAAAAGTCTCACTGCTGCCATGAGCTGCAGGTGAGAGTGTGTTTAACTGGCAGATAAATACATAGAAAGATGAAAATAAATAAATAAATAAATTAATTAAAATA